>NC_142686.1:65459090-65762121 GCF_056320005.1 Nelumbo lutea
TAAGAAAAGAAATATGTGGAGTTCGGCAGTTTGGTGGTGAGACATTATATGAATATTGGGAAAGGTTTAAGCAACTTGTTGCTAGTTGTCCCCACTACCAAATTCCTGAACAATTGTTAATCCAATACTTCTATGAAGGGCTTCAGCCCATGGATAGAAGTATGGTCGATGCAGCCAGTGGAGGAGCTCTAGTGAACAAGACACCTGAAGCGGCCAGGGAATTAATCTCCAATATGGCCAAAAATTCTCAGCAATTTGGTACAAGGACAGAAGGTACCATTCGAAGGGTTAACGAGGTAAGCCATGCAAATTTAGAAAACTGGATTTCCGATTTAACTGCCTTGGTTAAGCAGCTCGCAGCAGGACAGTTACAAACTGCCAGGGTGTGTGGTATCTGTTCGATCCCTGGACATCCTACGGACATGTGTCCATCATTACAAGATGGCCCGATGCAGCAAGTCAATGCCGTGGGAGGATTCCCGGGCCAGCCCCAATGAAAGTATGATCCTTACTCCAATCATTACAATCCAGGGTGGAGAGATCATCCAAACTTAAGCTACGGGACCCAAGGAGGACAGCAGAAATATCAGCCCCAATTTCTCAGTCGACAGCCCCAGTTTTCAACACCCATCACAGCGCAAGGCCAACCCCCGAATTCAGGTATGTCTTTGGATGAAATAGTTAAGGCTCTAGCTACTAATACTCAGCAATTTCAGCAGGAAACGAGAGCTAGCATTCAGAATTTGGGGAACCAAATTAGCCAACTTGCCACTTCCATCAGCAAGTTGGAGGCGCAGAACTCTGGGAAACTACCCTCACAAACGGTAGTTAATCCGAAAGAGAATGCAATTGCGATGGTGTTGAGAAGCGGAAGAGAGTTGCAGTCCCAACCAAATTCACCATCGAAGGCAGCCAAGGAAGAGGAAGGACAAGGGTCAAACGATAGCCCCATTGAGGTAAAATCGGACCCCCCTCTCCCTAAGGTTACTAATGTTGTACCACCTTTTCCTAGCAGGTTGGCAAATTCAAAGAAAGAGGAATATGAACAAGAAGTGTTAGAAACCTTCAGGAAGGTGGAGATCAACATTCCCTTGCTAGATGCAATAAAACAAATCCCTAAATATGCAAAATTTTTGAAAGAGTTATGCACTAACAAGAGGAGGCTGCGAATTGATGAAAAGGTAAGAGTAGGAGAGAACGTTTCAGCCGTGATCAAGAGGACCCTGCCAGAAAAGTGTGCTGATCCAGGTATGTTTACCCTACCCTGTGTGATTGGCAATAAATGAATCGAGCGTGCTATGCTGGACTTAGGTGCATCTATTAATGTCATGCCATACTCGATTTACTGTGCATTGAGACTAGGTCCTTTAAAAGAGACTAGAGTTGTTATTCAATTGGTTGATCGTTCTAATGCATACCTAGAAGGAATTGTTGAGGATGTATTAGTGCAGGTTAACGATTTGATCTTTCCAGCTGATTTTTACATCCTGAAGATGGAAGAAGACACAGCCACGAGTTCAGCCCCACTTCTATTAGGTCGTCCATTCATGAGAACGGCCAAGACCAAAATAGATGTGGACGAGGGTACCCTCTCCGTCGAGTTTGATGGAGAGATTGTAAAATTTAATATTTTTTATGCAATGAAATATCCTAGTGAATGTCATTCGATCTGCTCTATTGATACTATCGACTCGATTGTGCAGGAAGTCTTTGGAGAGGAGGACATGGATGATGAGCTAGAATATAAGGCACAATCGGACAGGGAGGAGGAGATCGATGCATCCTATGATACTCTGGAACTTGAACAGGAGGTAAGGATTTCTGATGTTCAATCAAAGGTTTCTCATGCAAGGCTGCTGCCCTCTGTTTTGCAGGCTCCGGAGCTGGAACTAAAGACCCTACCTGATCACCTAAAATATGCCTACTTGGGTGAAAAAGAGACACTGCCTGTGATCATTGCAAAAGGGTTGACTGAGGAGCAAGAGGAGAGGCTCATCAATGTCCTAAAGGACCATAAGGAGGCGATTGGCTGGACCCTAGCCGACATAAAAGGGGTCAGCCCCTTGATTTGCATGCATAGGATCCTTTTGGAAGATGATGCTAAACCGGTTAGAGAACCACAAAGAAAACTCAACCCGGTGATGAAAGAGGTAGTAATGAAAGAGGTGCTTAAACTGTTAGATGAAGGGATAATTTATCCAATTTCAGATAGCAAATGGGTAAGTCCTATTCATGTTGTGCCTAAGAAAACTGGGATGACTTTAGTAAAAAGTAAAAATAATGAACTAATTCCCATGAGGGTACAAGGTGGCTGGCGAATGGTAATAGATTTTCGAAAACTCAACTTGGCCACTCGAAAGGACCATTTTCCCCTACCCTTCATTGATCAGATGCTAGAGAGACTGACAGGTAAGGCTTTCTTCTGTTTTCTCGATGGATTCTCCGGGTATTATCAGATTGTTATTGCACAGGAGGACCAAGAGAAAATGACATTCACTCGTCCATTCTGCACCTTTGCCTACAGACGAATGCCCTTTGGTTTGTGTAATGCTCCGGGCGCTTTTCAAAGATGCATGATGAGCATATTTTCTGATTTTATTGAAAAATGCATTGAAGTGTTCATGGATGATTTTACTGTTTATGGTGATTCATTTGATGATTGTTTGAATAGTTTAAGTAAAATTCTGAATAGGTGTGTGGAAACAAATCTTGTCTTAAACTATGAAAAATGTCATTTTATGGTGAAGGAGGGTATTGTGTTGGGACATGTAGTTTCAGCCAGAGGAATAGAAGTCGACAAGGCAAAAATTGATTTGATTGTGAGTTTACCTTACCCTACAAATGTTAGGGAGGTTCGTTCTTTTCTTGGACATGCAGGCTTTTATCACAGGTTCATCAAAGATTTTTCAAAAATTGCTCTACCATTGTCCAGTTTGCTGCAAAAAGATGTACCTTTTGATTTTGATGATGAGTGCAAGGAAGCTTTTAACAAGCTTAAAAATTTATTAACCATTGCACCCATCATTCAACCACCCGATTGGAACTTGCCCTTTGAGATCATGACAGATGCAAGTAATTATGCAGTAGGGGCTGTTCTAGGGCAGCGAATAAATGGGAAGAGCCATGTCATTCACTACACTTCCAAAACGTTGAATGCTGCACAGAGCAATTACACAACCACTGAAAAAGAGTTATTAGCTATTGTGTTTGCTTTAGACAAATTTAGGTCATATTTTCTTGGCTCTAAAGTGATTGTTTTTTTCTGACCATGCAGCTTTGAGATACCTACTAGCAAAGAAGGAGTCAAAACCGAGGCTGATAAGGTGGATACTCTTGCTCCAAGAGTTCGATCTAGAAATCAAGGATCGAAGGGGAGCTGAAAATTCGGTGGCTGATCACCTAAGTAGGTTGGTGAAAGACGAGGACTCCTCTCCCATTTGTGAGTTGTTTCCTGATGAGCAGTTATTTCACATGAGAGGTATGACTCCATGGAATGCTGACATTGTGAATTACTTGGTCACGGGAATTTTGCCTAATAACCTTAGTAGATCCATAAAGAATAAAATCAAGTATGAGGCAAAATATTATGTATGGGACGAACCCTACCTATGGAAATTTTGTTCTGACCAAATGATTAGGAGATGTGTCCCTGAGGAAGAGAAGATGTCAATTCTAAAGTTTTGTCATAATTATGCTTGTGGGGGCCATTTTGGGCCAAAGAGGACTGCTCGAAAGGTCTTGGATAGTGGGCTGTATTGGGCCACCCTATTTAGAGATGCCTACTTGTTTTGTAAAAACTGTGAAAAGATGTCAACAAACAGGTACACTATCTCACAGGAATGAGATGCCCCAAACCCCCATTCTTATATGTGAAATATTTGATGTTTGGGGCATTGATTTCATGGGACCCTTTCCCCCCTCTTGTGGTTTTTCTTACATACTTTTGGTAGTCGAATATGTCTCAAAATGGGTGGAAGCCAAAGCCACCAAAACTAATGATTCTAAATGTGTTGTAGGGTTTATAAAGTTTAACATTTTCAGTAGGTTTGGCATTCCTCGAGCCATCATAAGCGATCAAGGGACCCATTTTTGCAATAGAATAGTTGAAGCCTTGTTGAGAAGATATGGGGTGCATCACCGAATTTCCACTACTTATCATCCCCAGATTAACGGGCAATCTGAAATTTCCAATAGAGAGGTAAAGTCCATCTTGGAAAAGACCGTGAATCCAGGAAGGAAGGATTGGAACCTACGTCTAGATGATGCTCTCTGGGCATATCGGACTGCGTACAAGACCCCAATAGGTATGTCCCCTTACAGGTTAATTTTTGGCAAATCTTACCACTTGCCGGTGGAAATTGAACATAGGGCCTATTGGGCAATCAAGCAATGCAACATGAATATGGAAGAAGCAGGGAAGGAAAGGAAGCTCCAGTTGCAAGAGCTGGAAGAGTTGAGGTTAGAGGTATACGAGAATTCAAGAATCTACAAAGAAAAGACCAAATCGTTCCATGACAATGCACTCTTAAGAAAACAATTTAAAATTGGACAAAAAGTCTTATTGTATAATTCTCGACTTCAACTCATGCCAGGTAAGCTGCGTTCCAGGTGGATGGGACCATTTACTGTGACTAATGTTTTTCCCTATGGTGCAGTAGAGATCAAAAGTCTCGACACAGGTAAGATCTTCAAGGTGAATGGACATCGATTGAAGATGTTCCATGAGGATGCAAATGTCCCCTTTACGGCAGACATCTCGTTGGACATTCCACGGTATTTATTGGATTAAAGGAGAAAAAAAGAGGACGTCAAGCATAACGACGTTAAACAATTGCGCTTGTGGGAGGCAACCCATTATGTTTAGTTAATTTTGTTATTTTGTTTGGTTTTGATTTTTGTGTTTAGCAGGAACCCAACAAGACAAACAGGGAAGTACCCCCAAATCCTTCTACTTTATGCATAATCACATACATTGGGGACAATGTATAACTTAAGTGTGCGGGGATTAGGAAAATCTGATGGAAATTTGGGATACCTTACCTTCTTCAAATTTCTGCTCCCGAAAACTTATCCTTGAACGATTTCAACTTATCAGGAATCATGTGCTTAGGCTGAATAGATAAGATAGGATGCAAGCATGACTAACTGAATCTTTTTTGGATGCATATGGTACCTCATGATTTTAATCGATCAATAGGCAAGATGCATAAGGGTTTGATTGATTTTCACATAATTATCTATCAAACATAGGTTGATTATTCTAGAACTTGCTGTGTTAGGCATATAGAGACCACAATCAATGAATTCATGGATCAGGTGGTGTAACCCTGGGATTCTTGTGAAAAAAAAAAAAAAAAGAGAAAGGGAGTTTGAAACTAAAATCGTGACTAATGTGAGATGGAGCATAAAATGCACTCACATCTAGAAACAAAAAAACAAGTGTGAGATGGAGCATAAAATGCACTCACATCTAGAAATGAAAGCAAGTGTGAGATGGAGCATAAAATGCACTCACATCTTGAAAAGAAGGCAAGGGTGAGATGGAGCATAAGATGCACTCACCCTAGAACCCCAACCCCATTCTCACCTTCAGATCCTAGGAATTCACACTAAGTGGTGAAGATGTGATACATAGCAAGCTTATGGCAATAAGCACACCTTGTTTTGATTCAAAGGAAAGTAATTGCATCTGGCTGAATTGGTTTGTTAAAAGCAATGAGCACCCGTGCAGTCCAAGGAGTTTCAGCCCTGGAAGGCTTGTCTCCTTGACTATCGATTTAACTTGGGACCATGATGAATGGTGATTTGCGATCACTCTTGGACAAGAAAAAGGGGAGAAAGAGATGAAAAGGGAAAGGTTACCAAGTCTGAACTAAAGCATGAAATGAACCAGGCCTCATGTAGAGAAAAAGAAAGATTGAAAATCAATAGTTAGTCTTTCTTGTGTTACTTGAGTTTTTGCCTTGCCCGAGGACGGGCAAAGTTTAAGTGTGGGGGGATTTGATGAGACCAAAATGAACCCTAATTTTATCCCCTAATATTCACTCTTTTACATTTATTTAGCACTTAAATGGACTCATTACTCTTGTATTTCGATTCAGGGCAATAAAGAAGGCAATTGAAAGAAAACAAGGCAAATCGGGTGATTTTGCACAGTTTCGGCGACAGTCAGTAATCTGGGCCTAACTCTCAATTCCGGACACCGAATTGGACAATTCAAGAAGAATTAGAAAGATGAAAGGAAGTCTCACAACTTTTATGTTTTTAGTTTTGACAGATTCAGCCTGCATCAAGTACGAAAACGATCCCAAAGTCGGAGCAAGTTCGCAGCCAGGCCCATTTCACAACTTAAGCCCAACTCGCAGAAGTACCTTGAAGCAGCCCAACTCGAATTCAAGAGTTAAGAGTCCGAATTTCGAATGTAATCTCCAAGGAGAGAGTTTTATTAGATCTAAAGTCTTGAATGTAATCCTAGAGAGATAAGAAGATTGAGATTAGAGCATTAGATAAGAGATAGGATAGGATTAGTTCAAGATAAGATCAAAACACCCTAAAGATAAGATGATCTCCTAGGAGTTGGAAAACAGCCCTCTCCTTTGGCTATATAAAGAGGGGGGTGAACCAGCTCTAGCAATCACTCATTCCAAGATCCAAGAGATCATCAAGAAGACCAAGAAGCAAGAAGGCAGTTCGGGTTTGGAGAAGAAGAGCATGGAGATTGCGTAGATCATGAGTAGCTAAGCTTCTTTTTCTGGTTCAAGTGGGGAGGTTCGATTGTGTCATTGTGAGGTTCTGTAGTTACTTTATTTTCTTTCTTTTTAATTCAAGTATTCATTGGTTCTTGTGCATATTTTTATTGGATGTTAATGTTAATTAGTCTAACAAACTAAATTAATGTTGATTTTCTTACTGCTATCCATGATTTCGGTGATCCGTAATTGTCACGAATAATGGTACAAGTAGCAATTAGGTTGTTATCTTTTTGGGTCAATTGTTCGTGACAGGTTTTGACCAATGTTTTAACATAGTTCAACCTAAAAGAATCGATGAAACAAAATTCAGTAATTGCAGCTATCTCAATTATTGTTATTTTGGTTTAACTGTTTTCACAAATCTTAATGCTATCATTGTTTAACATGGAACGCTATCGTACCTAGTTGAGTGGTGATAAGTGTTGATCGAATGCTGGGTTTGGTCAACTGAATTAGGAAAACACAAGGTTTATTATGGCTATCCTAATAAATCTAAGGTTAAATGCTTGAATTGCAAGAATGCTGAATTGTACCTAGGATCGATGGCCAATCGATTCAACCCGAACCCTTGAACCAGAATTCGGTAAGACTGATTTTCTCTTGTTTGCTTAGTTTGTTATTCTTTTAATTTTCCCACACAATTACTTTATCCATTAGGCTAAGAAATTACTGATTTGCTCCCTGTGGGATTCGACCTAGAACCACTTTTACTGCAAATATTTTATTGTGGGACTAGTACTAATTTTGAGGGCTTCGACAAACCCGTCAAAGCCCTAGCTGAATTCGATTACCACTTGTGCAGAAATCAAGGAAGAAGACAACCTAGATTGATCTTATCCAATGGCTTCTTCTCCAAATTCGAAATCAGCTTCTTCTTCTCTTGAATATTCTTGAATCTTCTCCTTTCTTCTCCTCTCTTGCGCCTATCTTTCTCTTCTCCCCAAAAGGTTTTTGACTCCCTTTTCCATTCTTCCTCTTCTCCTTTTATAGATTTATCTTCAGCTCCTTTCTCTCATCTAGAAAGTTCTCTCTTCTAGAAATTTTGGTGCCTTTAGCCTCTCTTGAACCTTCTTGAAGTTGCTGTCCCTAGCTTCTCTTGGGCTGAAATTTGGGCTGCTTTTGAGCTGCAATTTGGGCTGCTCTTGAGCTACAATTTGAGCTGCTCTTGAGCTGCAAATGGGCCTCCTCCTTGCTTGGCTGAATAGGCTCCCTTGGAAGGTTGCGGCTGGGCTCTCTCTTTGGGCTCTCCCAAAGAGTGTTGCATGGGCTTTAAGGGCCGAATAGCCCTCCTTTGACCTTTCGGCTGGGCCTTGCTCCCAATTGGCTGTATCACCTTCAATTTGGCATGGTTTTATGCTCTTTTTCCTTGGACTTGTTCCCTTTGACAATTTCCTGAAATCAAGCTCAATTGGGTAAGAATTCACATAAATCAGCATCAAAACCATACATAAACACCATAATTTATATTTAAATTGTGCACACATCACAATACAAACATTTTCTATGTTTGAAACTTACTAGCCATATTTTATACAAAAGAGATCAAACATGGCAATAACATTGTAATCTAATTACCAAATCATAAACTTTAGTAACACATGACAACATTAATAGCAATGGTAATCACAAAACAAACATAACTTAGCAAATACAAAAGAATTTTTAGCCAAACTCATTGTAGCTAACTATATTTTCCTTCTAAGTGGCCTGTTGAAGACTTTATCACCCTCCATAATTGATGAAGACTTTTTGATGCCACTACAAGTTAAGATATGATTTTTTCCCCCTTGTTGTATTATGACCTTGATGCCTCTTGCTAAATTGATTCACCTTCCATGTGAATCTGTCTTCTAGAATGAGGTCTAATCCTTGGGCTACTAGAGATCTTTTTCTCTAAGCTATTAAGCTATTCTCCTTAAAGAATCTGATCTAATACCACATGTTGCTCAGTTTCTTGGACCCAATAGGGGGTGAGTTGGATATAACTTAAAACTTTACCGAACTCTTAGAAATCTCTAAGCATTTTTGGATGGTTTGAATTAAGTGTAGTGAAAAGAAGGCTTAGTATGTGATTTAAGAACCTTAGTTTTCTAAGGTAGTTAACCAAACATTTCGAGGTAGTTGACCACATCTCTCATATTAGTTGTCTAGTCCATTGTTGTACAATTAACACATCTTTCTAGGGTAATGGTGCCACCCTTCATAGTCCTGGCATTTCATACCCCAACTATCATAGTTGACTCTTCTTTCTAGGTAGTTGACTACTCATCATAGTTAGGACATTTTTAATGTCTTTACTTAAGAGTGTGCAATAATTAAGCAATGAACTCAAATAATTGCAATAAATAAGTGCAAGTGATAGAAAATTGCAGCTATCAAAGGCAAACGAACAAGGTTTAGTAAACCTTGAGGATTTCCACTATTTTTATATAGATTTAGTAAACATTGAGGATTGAGTTAGACCCTCAGAGAGAAAGCACACAAAATTTTATATAGGATTAGTCAACCTTAAGGGTTTCCACTATTTGGTTGGACTTCCCGAGTGGGAACCAAGCCCTTTACACTAGTCAGACTTCACATGTGCTTGTAATACCTAAAACTAGTTAGACTTACATAAGTTCTAACAAGACCCGAACTGGAAGAACATCAAGGCCTCTACCAAACCTTCTTAATTCTAATCCTTGAACACCACTCTATTACAATAAATATAACATTTAAGCTCAAATACAATCTTCTTTTCACAAATTTTTATAAGATCAAGAAAGTAGATGTATTTTACTATTATTCGAACATTGGGGGTTCATTAATCCTCTGTTGGTACAATTTCAAAATATTTTTAAGTTTATTTGAATAATTTCCTAAGAGAATATAGTCATTAAAGCTTAAACATTTGAATAAAACTTATGTGAGAACTTTTTCCTTCATGTATTGATTATGATGTTTAACATTATATTCCTAGGAGAGTATGGTGTGTCCTATTATAATGTTTAACATGTATGAAAAATTGTTTAAATAATATTTACAAATTTTTCCCATACAGTGAACCTCATTGGAGTTAATCTATCATCAACGATACATTTTATCATAAACAAAAATTGTTTAAATAAATAAACATTAAACATTGTGTAAAAGATTATTATATAAACTTATTTTTCTAGCATGGAAGTACATAATATCTACAAATTTGTCCCATACACTGGACTCATTGGAATTAATCTGTCATCAATTATACATTTTATCATAAGCAAATATTGTTTAAATAAATAAACATTAAACATTCTGTAAAAGCATATTATATAAACTTATTGTTGATATAATAAAAGAATTTCCTTTTTTTGAATTCAAATACACCATGAAAGTATCACCCACAAAAACAATTGCTCCAATGGCATCTATATTAGATATAAGTGTTAGAAAAAATACATATTTTTTAACATATTTATTTAAGATAAGAAAAAAACTAGAACATACCGATAAAAACATTTTTGCAATATGATCAAACGTAACAAAGTTAAACTTGTATAGGGGAATTCTTATGTAATTGCCAATACTACATATACTCTTTGTATTCCAAGTGAATTGTAATTTTATAGCAAAACATGTTAAAATACTTAGAATTAACACAATCAACTATCGACCCTGAAATATAATACACTATTAGATGTGTGCGCATGCTACACATTATTTTCATTGCTTTATACATGGTTTGATGATGATTTTCAATGGTTTTTACCCTAATTGAGCACAATTTCAGGAAACTAAGAGTTTGGGACAGTCTAGGGTGAAGAGAGCATGAAGACATGTTGATATGAAGGAAAGGGAAGCACTTCGGCCCATCAAGAAGAAAGGCTCAGCTAAAACCCTATGGGAGACACTTCGGCCCACCAAGAAGAGCAGCCCAACTGCAGTTCGGCCCACCAAGGAGAGCAGCCCAACCACAGCCCTAAGGGAAGCTCCAAAAGGCGGGTGACTTTGGAGAATTAAAAGAGGCTGAGGGGAAGATTATAAAAAGAAAAGAAAAAGAGGAAATTAGGGTTCGGACCCCTGAAGACAAAATCAAAGAGAATAAGTGCTAGAGAGGAGAGAAGGCTGTTGAATGCGAATTGAAGAGGAAATCAAAAATTGATGCAGAAATCCTAGGTTGTCTTCTTCTTTGATTCTGCAAATTCGGTAACCTAGATTCGATTAGGGTTTCATGGTTTTTCTTTGTTGAATCTTTCTTTCCTTCTTTCTATTATGCGAACCATGATGGATGTTAATTCTGATATGTAATTAATATTTTAAGCAGATCCGGTTGATTGTGATTCATTCTTGGGATTTCTTGATTAGGGTTTTAATCTTGGCTGAATTGTTCTTCTTTCATGGATTATTTGAATTGCTTGAGAAAGGGTTTAGGTAATCAGATCAACTAATCAAGAATTAATTTTTGATTAGGTAATCTTGGTCGAATTATTCTTCGTTTGGCAATCATTCAATTAGAATTAATTTCTGTCAAATTCCTTGTTCTTAATGCATCTATGGCAATTAAATTTCTAATAGAGATATAGGAATTGTTGCTCATAGATAGAGTGGGCTGTGCTCGAGAGAGGCTGCTCATACAATTAGGGTTTAGCCAACCCAAGACTGAATTCACTTCGTTTGGGCAATTTAATGATTTAATTGCTAAACCGGTTCTGCTAGTTTTTGCATGGAGTAATTCTTCTCATCATTAAAGGTGGTCTGATCCGAGAATGCTTAGTGTAGTTTGCTAATTAGGAGTTAGGTTTTTCTTTGTTTAATCTTTCGGTTTATCAGATAACAAAAGGTTGATTCAGTACTAGTAGTTGTTGGATCAATCCCTGTGGGAATGATACACTACTCATCATTATATTACTTGATCAGCTAGTGCACTTGCTAGTGTCTTCTAAACGCATCAAGTTTTTGGCGCCGTTGCCGGGGATTATCACAACAATATTAGGAACCATCTATTGATGTTAATCTGATTTTAATTTTGTGCAATATGTTCATGATTTGTGTGTTAGTATCTTTATGACTTTGACTTGTACAATTTATGACACCCAGAAGTGAAAAGGAGAGCATCACCTACAATCCAGAGATTGAACAAACTCTCCACCATCACACTAGAGCTTCTAGGCAAGAGAAAGCTGAAAGTACAAAGATGGCCGAGCAAAGGACCATGATGGACTATGCCAAACCAACCCTCACCGGGGCAGCCTCGAGCATTGTGAGACCAACAATAGTTGCTAACAACTTCGAAATGAAACCAGCAATCATTCAGATGATCCAGAACACAGTTCAGCTCTGCGGCCTAGCTAATGAAGATCCGAACACTCACATCACCAACTTCTTGGAGATATGTGACACATTCAAGCACAACGAAGTTAGTGATGATGCAGTGAGGCTCAAATTATTTTCACTCTCATTGAAGGACAAGGCTAAGACTTGGCTGAACTCTCTACCAGCTGGATCAATCGCTACTTGGGATGAAATGGCCAGCCACTTTCTATCCAAGTATTTCCCTCCGTCCAAGACTTCAAAGATGCGAAATGATATCACCACTTTCTCTCAGCAGAACGGGGAGTCACTGTATGAGTCATGAGAGCATTACAAGGAATTAATAAGGAAGGTCCCTCATCATGGACTTCCTGTATGGCTCCAAGTTCAGACGTTCTACAATGGATTGACTGAAGCAAAAAAGACTATTATGGATGCTGCAACTAGAGGATCCTTTAATACCAAGACCCCTAAAATTTCCCGTGCACTCATTGTGGAGATGGTTGCAAACAACTACCAATGGCATTCTGAGAGAGCCCAAGTTAGGAGATAACCCAATCTTCACGTAGACACCTATGCAGCACTATCTGTACAAATCGGTGCCCTCAGCAAGAAGATAGATGAAATGCAGTTGGCAAACATGCATGTTCAAACTGTAGTCTGTGAATGGTGTGGGGGAGGTCATATCAACACTGAATGTCAAGTTGGAAATCAGTTAGTGCAGTCCCCTGAGCAAGTAGATTTCGTAGGGAATTTGCAAAGGCAGCAAAGTAATCAATACCCTCGTGCATTCAACCCCGGATGAAGGAATCACCCCAATTTGTCTTGGTCAAATCAAAATGCGGTGAAACCCATCCCTCAAAATTTCACTCAGCCAGAAAAGAAATCTAATCTAGAGGAGTTGATGACCAAGTTCATAGCAAGTGCAGAAATGAGATTTTAGAACCAAGAGGCATCGATCAAGAATTTGGAAACTCAAGTGGGGCAGTTGGCACAGATGATATCCTCTAGAGTCCAAGGCACTTTACCCAACAATACCAAAGCAAATCCAAGAGAGTAGGTGCAAGCCATTACCTTGAGGAGTGGTAAGGAGCTGCAAGAGGTGGAGATGAAAGCAAAGGAAAGAAGGTAAAATGGGTGCAACCCTAGAAACCAAAAAGAAGGAGGAAGAGCAGTCTGATTCAAAGAAAGAGACAAGTCAACAGCCACAAGTACCATTTCCCAATAGGCTTAAGCGACACAAAATGGAAAAGGAATTCGGTAAGTTTCTTGAAATTTTCAAGAGTTTACATATTAACATTCCTTTTGCAGATGCCGCAATATGCAAAAGGCATTGTGTGATTTAGGAGACGTGGCTATTGGCTTATGAAAGGAAACTGGGAGTCGTGGCTATTGGCTTATGAAAGGAAACTGGGAGACGTGGCTATAGTTGCATTGAATAAAGAATGCTTAGCAATCCTCCTCAACAAGCCGCCTCAGAAACTGAAAGATCTAGGGAGTTTCACTATTCTTTGCACTATAGATAGTTTGAAAATTAACAAGGCATTGTGTGATTTAGGAGCTAGTATAAATTTGATGTCCTATTTGGTTTTTAAGAAATTAGGGTTGGGTGAACCCCAACCCACTAGAGTTGCATTGCAGTTAGCTGATAGGTCCATAAATCATCCTAGGGGAATCATAGAAGATGTGCTTGTTAAGGTTGGCAAATTCATTTTTCTAGTAGATTTCATAGTGTTATATATGCAAGAGGATGTTGATGTCCCACTTATCCTAGGGTGACCTTTCCTAGTTATGGGAAAGGCAATGATTGATGTCCAACAAGGGCAACTCAGCCTTAGGATTCAAGATGAGGAATTAATTTTTAAAATGTCTGATGCTATGAAACATGCACCTTCTTGTGATGATTCATGTTACATGATAGATGTCATTGATTATGCGGTTGGTGGCTGTTTTCAGGTTAACAGGTTGGCCGATCACCTTGAGCTATGCATACAAGAAGGAGAAGCCATAATGAGAGGAAACAAAGAGATGCAAAGCATGGTGGCCTACCTGAATGCCAATCCACAGTTTCAAGGGAAGGGGTTCATCAAGTTGGAGAGCTTGGAGAGACCCCCAATGCCGGAAAGCAAGCCTTCAATCGAAGAGCCGCCCACCCTTGAGCTGAATCAACTCCCACCACATATGGAGTATGCCTTCTTAGAAGCACCTTCAGCCCTACCAGTGATCATATCAGCAGCCTTGACCCCTTTGCAGAAGGAAAAACTATTACGGGTGCTATGGGAACACAAGACAGCTCAGGCCTGGAAGATAGCAGATATCAAGGGCATCAACCCGTCCATATCCACTCATAAAATTCTGATGGAAGATGGAAGCAAGCCCTCGGTTCTGCCCCAAAGACGCCTGAACCCAAACATGAAGGATGTGGTGAAGGCAGAAGTCATCAAGCTTTTAGATGCAGGCTTCATTTATCCGATCTCCAACAGCTCATGGGTGAGCCTCGTACAAGTAGTGCCGAAGAAAGGTGCCATAACTGTGGTACCGAATGCGAAGAATGAACTCATACTGACTAGGATGGTTACTGGGTGGTGAGTGTGCATAGATTATAGAAAATTAAACGAAGCCACTCACAAGGATCATTTCCCTCTACCTTTAGTTGATCAAATGCTGGAGAGGCTAACTGGACATGAGTTCTATTGTTTCTTAGATGGGTACTCAGGCTATAATCAGATTCCAATTTCACCAGAAGATCAGGAGAAGATCACCTTTACATGTCCCTACGGTACATTTTCTTACAGGAGGATGCCATTTGGTTTATGCAATGCTCTAGTAACATTCTAGAGGTGCATGATGGCTATATTTTTTGATATTGTTGAGAAGTTCATGGTGATTTTCATGGATGACTTTTCAGTCTTTGGCTCTTCCTTCGACGCATGTTTACATAACTTGGAAAAGGTACTCAAGTGTTGCAAGGAAACCCATCTAGTGCTGAACTAGGAGAAATGTCACTTCATGGTGCAAGAAGGTATTGTGCTTGGACATAAGATTTCATAGAGAAGGATTGAGGTCGACAGAGCCAAGGTGGAGACAGTTGAAAAGTTGCCACCACCAACATCGGTCCGGTCTGTGAGAAGCTTCTTGGCACATGTAGGATTCTATAGAAGGTTCATCAAGGATTTTTCCAAGATAGCTAAGCTATTGTTTAATTTGTTGCAAAAGGATGTGCCCCTCGAGTTCACAAAGGAATGCCTAGAAGCATTCACCATCTTGAAGGACAAGCTGATTAATGCCCCGATCATAATAGCAGCGGATTGGACACTCCCTTTTGAGTTGATGTGCGATGTGAGTGACTCAACAGTTGGAGCTGTTCTAGGACAAAGAGTGAACAAACATTTTCAGCCAATTTACTATGCTAGCAGGACCTTGAATGGAGCTTAACAAAATTACACCACGATGGAAAAGGAACTACTAGTGGTAATTTTTGCTTTTGATAAATTTTGTTCATATCTGATTTTGTCCAAGGTTATTGTGTATACAGATCACTCGACACTTAGACATCTACTTGCAAAGAATGATGCAAAGCCAAGGCTGATGATCCTGTTGCTGCAAGAGTTTGATGTTGAAATTCGTGACAAAAAGGGTACCAAGAACCTAGCCACAGACCATCTCTCCTGGTTAGAGGATTCATATTTGGAAGGGAATACAATCAGCACTCTCCGAGATGAGTTTCCAGATGAGCAACTCTATTCCATTCAGGTAGATACATCTCCTTGGTATGCTAATTTTTCCAACTATCTTGCTGGAAACGTCCTCCCCCCTAATCTTTCATATCAGTAGAGGAATAAATTCTTCTCTGATGTGAAACACTATTTGTGGAAGGACCCCTTTCTATATAATCTTTGTGCAAATCAGATCATTTGGAGGTGTGTTCCCAATGAGGAGATGGAGTGGGTGCTTCAATATTGCCATGACAAGGAAGCAGGAGGCCATTTTGGAGCCAACCACACCACGGCCAAAGTGTTGCAATCAGGTTTCTATTGGCCCACCTTGTTCAAGGATGCTCACAGGTATGTGTCCACATGTGACCAATGCCAAAGGACAGGTAACATCTCTCGACAGAATGAAATGCCTCTCACTAACATATTAATCTATGAAATCTTTAATGTGAGGGGTATTGACTTCATGGGACCCTTCCCAAATTCTTTTGGAAATAAATACATCCTAGTTGCTATTAACTATGTGTTCAAATGGGTGGAAGCTAGGGCTTTACCCACAAATGACTCTAGGAGAGTAGTTCACTTCCTCAAAAATCTATTCACTCGATTTGGCACACCTCGTGCCATAATTAGTGATAGAGGAACTCATCTCTGCAACACCCAATTTGAGTGGCTGATGCAAAAATATGGTGTCACGCATAAATTAGCAACCCCATATCTCCCTCAAACCAGTGGCCAAGTCAAATTAGCTAATAGGGAACTAAAAATATTTTTGGAGAAGACGGTAGACTCTTCTAGAAAGGATTGGTCAGTCAAGCTAGATGATGCATTGTGGGCATATAGGATAGGACTGCATACAAAACACCCATTGGCATGTCCCCTTACAGGTTGGTCTTTGGAAAACCATGTCATTTACCTGTTGAACTTGAGCATAAGGCATATTGGGCCCTGAAACTCTTAAATTTTGACTTGCAGGCCGTAGGTGAGCAGAGACAAATGCAGCTATATGAGATGGATGAATTCAGATGTGCAGCCTACGAGAATGCCAAGATCTACAATGAAAAAACCAAATGATGGCATGACAAGAATTTATTGTGTGACTTTCAGGTGGGACAGCAATTATTATTGTATAATTCATGCCTCTAGTTGTTCCCAGGCAAGCTGAAATCGAGGTGGTCTAGACCTATCTCCATATCACAAATTTTTCCTCATGGAGCTGTAGAGGTGACACATCCAACACAGGGCACATCTAAGGTCAATGGTCAACGCCTCAAACCATATATAGTGGATGGAACGGTGCCTACCCCATCAACTATATACCTAGACGATCGTTGATGCCACTAGAATGTCGAGCTTCAGACAAAAAACAAGAGGCAACCCAATGCTGATGAGTAGTAGTTTTTTTAAGTGTTTCATGCTTGAACATACTACATGGAATTCTTTTAAGTGTTTGTGAGGATATTCACCTGAAAGTCCACGAAAAGTAGGGAGTAAGTGTATAAGACCAGATTTAAGTTCGAAAGGTACCGCTAGATCTGCATATTCGATATAGAGAGGTTGTTGGTGTAGATTCGGTGCGGCTAGCTCTCTAAGGGTTCTCTCTTCATTATTGACCATGACTTCTTCTTCAAGATGATTGGATGGCTCAACGATTTCTGTAGCTGACTTCACTCTGGGAGTTGGGAGTGATGCTGATTGGTTGCGGCGTTGCTTGGCTTCCTTCTTCAAGCGGCGAACTGTGTTTTCGATCTCAGGGTCGTAGTGGAGTTCACCTATAAAAGAAGAACAAGGCATAAACCAAGTAATAGGAAATAAATCTACTTAGGATGCCAATCCCCGGCAGCGGCACCAAAATTTGGTGGGTGTCGAATCCAACCAAAGATAAATATTCTTCCTCCAATTGAATAATTTGTAGATAATGATGAGCAAGGTCGTCTCCACAGGGATTGGGTGGATTTATTTCCAAGTAATCGAAGTAGGGGGGTTGTGCAGATAAGGACAATAAGATGAAATAAGGAAAATAATAGGAAATAAAGAGATCAAATCGATGGTAGATAGCTTCTGGTTGAAGGGACAAGTTCAGCATTGATTCTTATCATTGATCCTTGATGCAAAGATTGATTCATATGTTTATGAATAAATTGGCTATAGCCATTAACAAGCTCTAACAGCTAGCCTCTACTCGTATTATTCGACAACCAAAACAAGCTCTTTGATTGTTTCTCTTATTAATAGACAATCCTAAACAAGCACTTAGGATTTAATCTATTAATAGCATTAAGAGGGGAGAAACCCAATTCTGGTCAGTGATCTCACAAGCTTGGACCGTTTAAACCAGATCATACATTTTCCTGACATAGATCAAAAACTTTTTCGCAATCAATTTCTATTAGTTGCCACCATGATTGAACCTACCAATCATATACGAAACTAGAGATTCAATTGGCCATAGATTATTTTCATTGAGTGTGCAAGGGGCCCTTCTTGCTTAATCAATAAAAATAATCCTCACAGTTAATCGCAAAAAACATATGAATACCCATAAACAATGAACTGAAATAAAAATCAATTAGATCTCACAATGTTACATAATCAAAGCTTCCTTAACCCTTCAACCAGAAATAAAAACTTACAGACACTCCATGATGAAATCGTAGCTTCCAGATGAGAGGGGTGTGAACTCTACTTCTTCCTCCTTGGTTGCTGATGTCTCTCTCTAGAGGCTGAAGCTCTTCTTGGAGGATTTGATGCCTTGGGTGCCAGTCTGCCCCCTCTTTATATAGATTTGGGGAGAGGGCTGTTCTCCAACTCCCTTTAGGAAATAAAACTGGAAAGTCCTAGTCTAATCTGAACTTATCCTATCCTAACTCAATCTCTTATCATTCTAGGATTATAGTTTGAGAATTTAAATTTGATAAAACTCTCTTTCCTGAGATTACATTCAACTTCTATTCTAATTTGACTCTTGGTTCTTGAATTCGAGCTGGGCTTCTTTAACAATTTGGGCTGCTTCAAGGCTCTTTTGCGAAATGGGCTTTAGATGTGAAATGGACCTTGCTACGAAATTGCTCCAAATTTGGGCCTCAATTCATCTTACATTCAGACCGATTCTGCCAAAACCCAAAACATAAAGGTTGTGGGCCTTTTCCTTATCTTTCCAATGCTTCTTGAATTGTACAAATGAGACTCCGGAATTGAGAGTTATGCCCAGATCACTGATCGGTGCCGAAACTATGCAAAATCATCCGATTAGCCTTTTCTTCCAATCGCCTTCTTGCTTGCCCTGAATCGAAATACAAGAGTAATGAATCCAGTTAGGTACCAATTAAGTGTAAAATACTGAATATTGAGGGATAAAGATATGGCAAATTTTATTCTCATCAAATCCCCCATTCTATTAATGGTCGTGTAAATAGAATGGGGCATGACATTTATCGAAGCTCCTAGGTCTAGCATTGCTTTTTCGATCTAGACATTTTCTATTTTATAGGGAATGGTGAACATAACTGGATCCTTGCATTTAGGGGGTAGTCTTTTCTGGAGAATGGCTGAAACATTTTCTCCTATATGGACTTTCTCATCATCTTTCAGCCTTCTCTTAGTAGTGCACAACTCCTTGAGGAATTTAGCATAGCGGGGCACTTGCTTAATTGCATCAAGGAGGGGGATGTTTACCTCAACCTTGCAGAATGTCTCGAGAATGTCCTTGTCTTGCTCCTCCCTCTTGGATTTTGTGAATCGGCTAGGGAAAGGTGGAGCGATGACTACGGGTTGGGGTGGCTTTCCGCTTGAATCCATTTGGCGAGATGGTGTCTCTTTTTTGGTTGTGTCTTTGGATGCTTCTTGACTGGGATCATTCAGCCCCTTCCCGCTTCACAAGGTGATTGTGCTAGCACTCTGTTTCGGGTTGGTCTTGGTCTTGGAAAGTAGCCTCCCTGATGATTGAGATTCCATTCGACTCATAGTTGTTGCTAATTGGCTGACCTGATTCTCTAGGTTCCGGATGTTTGTCCACATTTCCTATTGAAATTGTTGAGTATTAGTTGCAAGTGCTTTCACAATTTCATTGAGAAACATACCTAGATTGGAAAGACTATGAATATGGTGGAACCGGTGGCCGAGCTTGATGTTGGAAGCCAAAGGGCTTGGTTCCATAGTTAAGGTTGGGATGATCCCTCCATCCTGCATTGTAGGTATTCGAGTAGTGATCGTATCTCTTTTGCAGGAATCCTCCAACAGCATTGGCTTGTTCATAAGGTTTCATCTTGAAGTGTAGGGCACATGTCGGTTGGATGTCCCAGAGTTGAACAAATCCCGCAAGTCTTCACCGTTTGCATGTTACTTGTGGCCAAATGACAAACAAAAGAGGTCAGGCTTGCAATTTTTTGTTCTAGGGAGGAGATGTTTACCTCGTTAGCATGGGTTGCTGGAGGGTTGAGCCTATAGTCGATCTGTTGAGAGTTGGCTGCCATGTTTGAGATCAATTCTCTTTCTCGTATAGGAGTTTTGTTCACCAACACTCCTTGGCTTGCTACGTCGATCATACTCCCATTCATTGGCAATAACCCTTCATAGAAATGTTGGATAAGGAGTTGATCTAGAATCTGATGTTGCGGACAGCTAGCACAAAGCTGCCTAAATCGCTCCCAGTATTCATAGAGAGTTTCTCCACTGAATTGTCTTATGCCACAGATCTCCTTTCTGATGTTAGCAGCTCGGGAGGCAGGGAAAGTACTTCTCAAGGAATTGCCCTTTCATATTGTTCCATGTGGTGATAGAACCGGAGGGTAGGTAGTAAATCCAATCCTTAGCTTTATCAGCTAATGAGAAAGGAAAGGCACGTAGCTTGATCTATTCCTTGATAACACCTTGAGGTTTCATGCTTGAACATACTACATGGAATTCTTTTAATTGTTTGTGAGGATCTTCACCTGAAAGTCCACGAAAAGTAGGAAGTAAGTGTATAAGACCAGATTTAAGTTCGAAAGGTACCGCTAGATCTGCATATTCGATGCAGAGAGGTTGTTGGTGCAGATTCAGTGCGGCTAGCTCTCTAAGGGTTCTCTCTTCGTTGTTGGCCATGACTTCTTCTTCAGGATGATTGGATGGCTCAACGATTTCTGCAGCCGACTTCACTCCGGGAGTTGGGAGTGATGCTGATTGGTTGTGACGTTGCTTGGCTTCCTTCCTCAAGCGGCGAACTGTGTTTTCGATCTCAGGGTCGTAGTGGATTTCACCTATACAAGAAGAATGAGGCATAAACCAAGCAATAGGAAATAAATCTACTTAGGATGCCAATCCTCGGCAACGGTGCCAAAATTTGGTGGGTGTCGAATCCAACCATAGATAAATATTCTTGCTTCAATTGAATAATTTATAGATAGTGATGAGCAAGGTCGTCTCCACAGGAATTGGGTGGATTTATTTCCAAGTAATCGAAGCAGGGGGTTGTGCAGATAAGGACAATAAGATGAAATAAGGAAGATAACAGGAAATAAAGAGATCAAATCGGTGGTAGATAGCTTCCGGTTGAAGGGACAAGTTCAGATTTGATTCTTATCATTGATCCTTGATGCAAAGATTGATTCATATGTTTATGAATAAATTGGTTATAGCCATTAACAAGCTCTAACAGCCAGCCTCTACTCATATTAATCGACAACCAAAACATGTTCTTTGATTGCTTCTCTTATTAATAGACAGTCCTAAACAAGCTCTTAGGATTTAATCTATTAATAGCATTAAGAGGGGAGAGACCCAATTCTGGTCAGCGATCTCACAAGCTCAGACCATTTAAACCAGATCATACATTTTCCTAATATAGATCGAAAACTTTTTTGCAATCAATTTTTGTTAGTTGCCACCATGATTGAACCTACCAATCATATATGAAACTGGAGGTTCAATCGATAATAGATTATTTTCATTGAGTGAGCAAGGGGCCCTTCTTGCTTAATCAATAAAAATAATCCTCACAGTGAATCATAGAAAACATATGAATACCAATAAACAATGAACTGAAATAAAAATCAATTAGATCTCACAATGTTTACAGAATCAAAGCTTCCCTAACCCTTCAACCAGAAATAAAAACTTACAAACACTCCATGATGAAATCGCAGCTTTCAGATGAGAGGGGGGCGAACTCTACTTCTTCCTCCTTGGTTGCTGATGTCTCTCTCTAGAGGCTGAAGCTCTTCTTGGAGGATTTGATGCCTTGGGTGCTAGTCCGCCCCCTCTTTATATAGATTTGGGGAGAGGGCTGTTCTCCAACTCCCTTTAGGAGATAAAGCTGGAAAGTCCTAGTCTAACCTGTGCTTATCCTATCCTAACTCAATTGCTTATCTTTCTAGGATTACAATTTGAGAATTTAAATCTGATAAAACTCTCTTTCTTGAGATTATAGTCAACTTCTATTCTAATGGGACTCTTGGTTCTTGAATTCAAGCTGGGATTCTTTAACAATTCGGGCTGCATCAAGGCTCTTCTACGAAATGGGCTTCGGCTGTGAAATGGGCCTTGCTGCGAATTTGCTCCGATTTTGGGATCGAATCCGTCTTTGATGCGGACCAATTCTGCCAAAACCCAAAACATAAAAGTTGTGGGCCTTTTCCTTATCTTTCAGTGCTTCTTGAATTGTCCAAATCGGAGTTCGGAATTGAGAGTTAATCCCAGATCACTGATCGGTACCGAAACTGTGCAAAATCATTCGATTAGCCTTGTTTTCTTCCAATCGCCTTCTTGCTTGCCCTGAATCGAAATACAAGAGTAATGAGTCCAATTAGGTACCAATTATAGTTCATGATAAGTTGATTGAAGGAGGGGGAAAGGTGTTTAGAATGGCATCAATCTTGGTGACATGATCAAGCCCTGATGTGAGAGCCTCTAGTTCATTGATGTAGCCCATCATCTTTATGAAGGGATAGGAAATCCATCATATGGACACCCAAGATTGCAGAATAAATGGGGCGAATTTCATAAATTTTTTCTTTCCCTTCAAATGGGAATCGAATTCCCTATTTTCTAGGATCATTCTTGAACCATAAACTGAACCAGATCTGAACCAAAAGGAGGAGAGAGAGATAATACCTGATACAGAGAAATAATATCTCTCAATGGAGGTGTTCATGCCCAAGGTAGATACCAAAATCTGCTCCCACTAAAGATGGCGCAGTGCAAGGTGGAGCAGAATCAGCAGTGTCCTTCCTAAGAACCTGATTCTTCCCAAGAATCACCTAGGCGGCTTGTGAATACAACTCCTACCAAACTTTTCTCTGAAAGATTGGAATCAAGATCCAATCTTGATTTCTCCCAAGGAATGGAGATCGAACTGCTGTAGGCGGCGGCTACAGGAAGGAGGTAGCTAAAGAGAATTTGCAGGGTGCAGAATTCACTTTTCTGTGATCTCAACTTTGAAGACAAGACTGCTAGTTGTCTGTTGTGTTGGATGTCTAAAGGCTGCTGCCCCCTCTTCCTTTTATAGACTTAAATGAATCAGCTCCTAATCCCATTAGGAGTTGCTAACCCAAATCATATCTGGATTAGAAGTCCCTTTAAGATAAGGGATAATCCTTATCTTATCTGTGGATTAGATCAGTCAGCTCCTAATCTAATTAGGAAGTCTCAAATCTAAATCTCATTTAGATCTTGGACTCTCTGAGTGGATAGGGTGTGGGCCCAATCCTATCAGCTGATCTTATCTTAGAATTTGCCCCTTAAAGACTAATCAAATTAGCCCAGTTCGAAATGAGCTTAAGGCCCATTTAGGGTTATGTATTCATTAAGCCTTCCAAACTGTTGCCCAGTTGGGCTTCCTTGTATGGTGTGGGACCCAAACATTGATCTACACATCAGCCACATGGGTTCAGCCTAGCCTTTGTTACAAGGCCTGGCCGAATACACTGTTATGGACAGTGCACCCCCTGAAATCCATCAGATGGGCTCTATGGGCCCAACACTTACCCTAAGTGGTCCCTGGGCCAAGCCACCTTGTAACACCCAGGGACTGTGGGCAGATGCAAGAGTAGCTCATTAGGTATTATCCTCAATGGTCTTACACTTAACCTCTCAGCCCATAATGATCATACACAGCCCGACAAGAGAGGACCTCTCTCTTGGCTGCAAGGAACAGTGTTGCACTCTCTCAAGTATGGATCCCGAGAATTAAAACCTTTTGCAAATCATTTCGAAACCATAATTTATATACTTTTATATCTCATATAAAATATATTTTGCAAAACAAATTTCAACGATTGAAATCGACTGCCGGTAGTCTTGGTTTCTATCAGTGAGAGTGCATCCCCGATCATTACCTTTGTCTGACAAAGGGGCTGATCCTGTCACTATGATCACCCACTCAAATGAATTATCAGACTGTCCCAACATACCCAGGTTTTGACCCCCGCTAAGGATCTCACTGATTGGTACATCAAAGATAGCCCAATCCGACACCTAGTGCAGCATCATAATCGAGTCTAGGGGTCGGGTGTAACTTTCCAGTTTTGCCCATCAATCTCCAAGGTCCAGGGCATCACTGGAAATCTGGTCTAGTTCAAAGATTCAATTAATCCCACACTGTATGTACCTAGGGTCTCACCCTGGTAGCTGAGACAAGCCACCAACTAACTTGGTGGCACCATAGTGTCAGCCTTGTCAGGATAGGTCTCCCCAGACCAACCCACTGGCTGTGAACATTCTAAAGTAACACGAGTCTCATTAAGTGTCCAGTTTAAGGGTATTACATAGAAACATACCAAGGGAACATGAATCAAATATGCACTTTTATTCATTTACAATAAAATCATAAAGTACATCATTTTGATTGAAGCTAAGGGCATACAAAACTGTCTAACAGCTCCCACTTGCACTTAGGTCCAATCAGGTATTAGCCGGAGTCCCATACTTTCCACGTGTTTCTCAAACACTTTCTGTGAAAGTGGCTTAGTCAATGGGTCTACCACATTATCCGCTGATGCTACCTCTTAATATCATCCTCCCGTATGTCCAGTGTTGTCATACAATAGTGGAATGGGTGATGTGCTGAATTCCAAATTCAGGAATGAACACCTTCATTCAAAAGGCAGCCTCACTTACGGCAATGCGCTCGGCATGGGTTGTGGACTATTAATTTGCTACTCAAGACCCCTATTTGCTGACATTCAGAAAATAGCACACGATCCTATCATGAAAACATATCCATATGTAGATTTTCTATCATCTGGATCCGATTGAAAATCGGCATCTGTATACCCTTGGATCTATAGTGGGCTACCATCGAATATTAGACAAAAATCTTTTGTCCTTTGTAGGTACCTAAGTATGTTTTTCATAGCAGTCCAGTGCTCCTACCCAGGGTTGGTTTGAAATTTGCTTACTACACTCACTGCCTGAGCAATGTCAGGGTGAGTGCACAGCATGGCATACATGATGCTCCCTACGGCAAAGGCATAGGGAACGTCTTTCATGCCATCAATCTCCTCAGAAGTCTTGGGATATATCTTCTTGGAGAGAATGACTCCGTGCCTGAAAGGAACATTTCTTTTCTTGGAGTTTTCCATGTTGTATCTTTTGACTATTTTGTCAATGTAGGCAGATTGGGCTAATGCTATTATCCGCTTCGATCTATCTCTATAGGGTCAAAGACCTAGTATATAGGAGGCTTCTCCTAGATCTTTCATGTAGAATTGCTGTGAAAGCCATACTTTCACCGTAGTCTGAAAGAAGGGTAGGATCCATCTAATGGACGCCATAAAGGTTGCGGAATGGGTGGGCGAATTTCAAAAATTTCCTTCCTTCTCTCAACTGGGAATCATATTCCCTGAATTTATAATACAATATTCAAGGATCCTACTTGAACCATAATCAAACCAGATCTGTACCAAAAGATAAATGGGAGGAATATACCTGATCCGGAGAAGCAGTATCTCCCAAAGTTGGTGTTCACGCCCAAAGAATGCTCCAAGATCCGTTCCTGTTGAAGATGACACAGCTGTGAATGGAACAGAACCAGTAGGGTGCGTCCTACACACTGGATCCTTCACAAGAATCCTCTGGAAGTACTAAACACTGAATCATTTTCAGTCTTTCTTGCAAGACTGATGTCAAGAACAGATTTCTTGACTTTCTTTTCTGCAAAGATCTAATCTTGCAATGGCAGATGGCGGCGGCAGGAGGAGATCTCCAAAACAAAAGGCTGAACTGTTTTCTGTTTTTCTGGAGAGTATGAATCAGATCAGATCTGAATTCGCAGGAGGTATCCTATACCTCTTCAAGGTGGTTCGAAATTTCCTCCTTTCTTCTTGATTAAGAAACCTCCTTTTTAGGAGTTATCCCAATCCAAATCAGTATTTGGATAGGGGATAATCTTAATCCTTTTGCAGATAGAGTTAGCTTACTCCTGATCTTATCAGGAGGTTACCAGATTCAAATCTAATTTGAATTTGGTCTCTAAGAGTGGATAAGGCTAAAGGACCAATCCTTTTACTAACTTTAATCTCAAATTCGCCCCATGGATGGGTGATCATATCAGCCCACCTCGAAATGGGCTTTTGGCCCATTAAGTGTTCAGTGTCTAATTACTTTCCAATCTGCTGCCCAGTTGGGCTTCTTTGTATGGCGTGGGACCCAAGCATTGATCTACACACCAGCCACATGGGTTCAGCCCAGCCTTTAATACAAGGCCCAGCCGAATTCACTGAAAAACTCAATGAACCCCTTGAGTCCATCATATGGACCCTATGGGCCCAACACTTACATTAAGTGGTCCCTGGGCCAAGCCATCTTATAAAAACCCAGGGAGTGTGGGCAGGTGCAAGATTAGCCCATCAGGTATTATCCTCAATGGTCTTACACTTAACCTCTCAGCCCTCAATGATCAAGCACTGCCCGACAAGAGAGGACCTCTCCCTCGGCTGCAAGGAACAGTGCCGCACTCTCCTCTCACATGGATCCCGGGAATTAAAACCATTTGCAAACAATTCGAAACCGTACATATATATATAAATATATTAATTTTGCAAAACAAAATTCCAACGATTGAAATCAACTACCGGCAGTTCGGTTTCCATAAGAGAGAGTGTATTCCCCATCATTACCCTTTGTCCGACAAAGTGGCTGATTCTGTCACTATGATCACCCACTCAGATGAATTCTCAAACTGCCCCAACATACCCAGGTTTTGATCCCTGCTAAGGATCTCACTGAATGGCATATCAAAGGCAGCCTGATCCAACACCTAGTGAAATGTCATAATCGAGTCTAGGGGTCAGGTGTAACTTTCCAGTTTTGCCCATCTATCTCCAAGGTCCAGGGCAATACTGGAAATCTGGTCCGGTTCAAGGATTCAAGTAATCCCATACTGCATGTGCCTCGGGTCTTACCCTGATGGCTGAGACAGGCCATCCCAACACTTGGTGGCACACCAGTATCAGCCTTGGCAGGATAAATCTCCCCAAACTTATCCAACGGCTGTGAACATTTAAAACTAACATGAGTCTCTATAAATGTCCAGTTTTAGGGTTTTACACAGAATTAAACCAAACAACATGAATCAAATATGCACTTTATTTATTTCCACTAAATAACAAAAGTACATCAAATCAGATTGAAGCTAAGGGCATACAAAAACTGTCTAACAGCTCCCACTTGCACTTAGGTCCAATCTGGTACAAGCCGGAGTCCCATACTTTCCACGTGTTTCTCAAACACCTTCTGTGTCAGTGGCTTAGTCAATGGGTCTACCACATTCTCCGCTGATGCTATCTCTTGCTATCATCCTCCCGTAGGTCCAGTGTTGTCATACAACAATGGAATGGGTGATGTGCTGAATTCCAAATTCATGAATGAACACCTTCATTCATAAGGCAGCATCACTTACGGCAATGCGCTCGGCTTGGGTTGTGGACTATTAATTTGCAACTTAGGACCCCTGTTTGCTGACACTCAGGAAACAACACACGATCCTATCGTGAAAATATACCCAGATGCAGACTTTCTATCATCTGGATCCGACTGGAAATTAGCATCGGTATACCCTAGAACTTGCAGTGAACTACCATCGAATACCAGACAAAACTCTTTTGTCCTTCGAAGGTATTTGAGTATGTTCTTCACAGCAGTCCAATGCTCCTGCCCTGGGTTTGCCTGGAATCTGCTTACTACACTCACCGCCTGAGCAATGTTAGGGCGAGTGCACAGCATGGCATACATGATGCTCCCTACGGCTGAGGCATAGGGAACGTCTCTCATGCTCTCAATCTCCTCAGAAGTCTTGGGAGACATCTTCTTGGAGAGAGTGACTCCGTGCCTGAAAGGAACGTTTCCTTTCTTGGAGTTCTCCATGCTGTACCTCTTGACAATTTTGTCAATGTAAGCAGCCTGGGATAATCCAATTATGCGCTTCGATCTATCTCTATAGAGTCAAAGACCCAGTATGTATGAAGCTTCTCCAAGATCTTTCATGGAGAACTGCTGTGATAGCCATACCTTGACCGAAGTCAACATTCCTACATCATTTCCAATGAGTAGGATATCGTCCACGTACAACACCAAAAAGGTGATCTTATCCCCACTGGACTTCCTGTAAACACAGGGCTCATCCGGATTCTGCTCAAAGTCAAACGTTTTGACTGCAGAATCAAAACGGATGTTCCAACTCCTAGAAGCCTGCTTAAGTCCATATATGGATCTATTAAGTTTACATACCATGTGTTCCTGACCAGCAGCAATGAAGCCTTGCGGCTGCTGCATGTAGATATCTTCACTAAGATCTCCATTCAGGAATGCGGTTTTGACATCCATTTGCCAAATCTCATAGTCATGGTACGCTGCTACAGCTAACAGGATCCTAATGGATTTAAGCATGGCCACGGGCGAAAAGGTTTCCTCATAGTCGATGCCTTCTTTCTGAGTATACCCTTTCGCCACCAAGCGAGCTTTAAAGGTCTCAATCCTGCCATCGGGGCCCTTCTTCCTCTTGTAGATCCATTTGCAACCAATTGCTTTCACCCCGGGGGGCGGATCCACTAGAGTCCAGACTCCATTGGTCTCCATTGAGTCCATTTCAGCTCTCATGGCCTCCACCCACTTCTGGGAGTCTATGTCTAACATAGCTTCCGCGTAAGTCACGGGATCCTCTTCACTAGTCAAGGTTTCCACCAGGTAACTATCCTGGTCATAACCATATCAGACTGGTGGTCTGGATACCCGGGTGGTTCTTCTAGGTTGGTCATTACCTGGAATTTGTGGGACATCTCCCACTGCTCCTGAGCTCTCCTCATCAAGAACTATTTCCTGACGATGGGTGTCCAGGATGTAATCGGATTCTAAGAACTGGGCGTTTCGACTGCAGAACACTTTCTGCTCACTCGGGTCATAGAATAGATAACCCACTGAATCCTTTGGGTAGCCTATAAACAGACAACGACTGGTTTTAGATTCCAACTTGTCCACACTTGTTCTTTTAACATGTGCAGGACAACCCCAAATCTTCAAGTGTCTTACACTTGGCTTCCTTCCGGTCCAAAGTTCATATGGAGTTTTAGGAACTGATTTGGTTGGAACCCGATTCAGCACGTAGATAGCAGTCTCTAATGCGTATCCCCAAAAGGATGTGGGTAATTGTGAGCGTACGAGAAGTGACCGGACCATGTCCAACAAGGTCCTATTCCTCCTCTCTGAAACACCGTTGAGTTGAGGTGTAGCAGGAGGAGCTAATTGTGACACTATCCCATTGGCCTTTAAGTAGTCCCTGAATTCGTCAGAGAGATACTCGCCACCTCGATCTGATCGAAGGGCCTTAATTTCTCTCCCTAACTGCTTCTCGACTTCCTGTCTGAACTCTTTGAACTTTTCAAATGATTCAGACTTATGTCTCATTAGGTACACGTAACCATATCGTGAAAAATCATCTGTAAAGGTGATGAAGTACACATGTTGATTCCGTGTCCTAACACTCAGGGGACCGCATACATCAGTATGTATTAGGTCAAGTGTGCCTTCAGATCTTTCAGGCTTACCGTCAAATGGCCGCTTAGACATCTTACTTTGAAGGCAAGGTTCACAAGTGGGAAGATTTTCTATAGTTAGAAAATCCAAAGGACCATCCTTTACCAACCTTGTGATTCGGTCAATACCGATATGGCCAAGTCGGTAATGCCAGAGGCACGTGGGACTTACTGTATCACGATTCCTTTTCTTGGGATTTTCGACCGACGTAATTTCGGTTAAGTTAGTTTCCAGAGAAGGATGTAGAACATAGAGACCGTTCTCTTGTTCCCCGCATGCGATGAATTTATTATTCCGTTTAACAGTAATCACATTACTAAAACAAACAGTATATCCATCAGCACACAGTTTTGAAACAGAAATTAAATTTCTTCTCAAGTTCTGTACATAAAGACAATCTTTAAGTACAAGTATTCCTTCTTTAAAAACTAATTCTACGGTTCCTATTGCCACTGCTGCAACACTTGCAGTTGTTCCCAAGAATAACGTCACTTCACCTTCACTCAACCTTCTGCTAACTTTGAACCCCTGCAGTGAGTTACACGCATGAGTTGAAGCCCCGGAGTCAACACACCAGGACACAGAAGTAACTAACAAGTTAGTTTCTATGACACAAGTTTCGATGTTACCTTTCTTAGATTCCAGGTAGGCAGGACAATTCCTCTTCCAGTGGCCGGTCTGCTTGCAGAAGTGACAGACATCAGATGCCTTGTTCTTCTTCTGCTTCTTAGGATTGGTAGCCTTCTTCTGAGGTTTCTTTGCCTTTCTCTTTTTCTTGCCCGATTTGTTAGCTTCAGCAAGCATAACCATAGGCTCATCCTTCTTGAGTAGATCCTCGGCTCTCTGCAACATATTGCTGAGTTCCTGGACGCTGACATTCAGCTTATTCATATTGTAGTTCATTGTGAACGCATTGAAGGAAGAGGGCAAAGAATTGAGGATGGCATCCACTTGCGTGCCAAGATCTAGCCCGGATCCAAGAGCTTCAAGTTCATTAATGTAACCCATCATCCGAAGACAATGGTCATGAACTTTCTGCCCTTTGGTCATCTGCGTGGTCATGAACAATTTCAGGACCTTCTGTCGAGTAGAACGGTTCTGCTCTTCATACATTGTTCTTAGACTGTCCAATATGTCCTTGGCAAGTTCGATCTAATCGAACTGCCTCTGTATTGAGTTGTCCAATGAGGCAACGACAAAGCAGCGGGCTAGGGAGTTCTTATCCTCCCACTCTTGGTAGTCCCTCCTCCGAGCCTCAGAAGCCCTATCACCCGGACGTTCCGGTGCAGGATTTTTCACTACCTGGTCTAACTTTTCGGTAGTTAGGACCAGCATAAGATTTCTGTACCATTCGGCATAGTTTGGGCCCTTTAGCTTGTTATCGTCTAGAAGCTTTGCAAATTGACCGTTTGCCATTTTTTGATAAAATAGCAAAATCATTAGTCCACAACCTTAGTTTGATTCATGTTACCTACATAGATATGGCTTTTAATCTATGTTCCATTCCCATTTGTTCATCTCTGAGATTTCCCTCCTTTCTCAGTGACGGAGACGACGAAATGTCTCTGGAAATGTGGGAAATCACATGGGGTGCGTGAAGCCAACTGTTTCAGCTGCATAACCTCACCACCTTTCTGTGACGGATCATATCCACTCATCAAATGAGTTTCCCTTTGGCCTCTGTCAGACAAGGTTCAGAGCCGTTTTCAGGTAAACCTTTCTGTCCAGTGAGTGCTTACCCATCATATTCAGGTTACGCCAAGGTACCGTGAGAGAGTTCCCATTTTCTGGTGAAGCCCCTCCCACATCGGTCTATGACGCCCCTATCATCTTATGGAACACTCTAATAGATCCAACAGCAAATGGATAGCCCAATTTCATGGTGCGTTTCCTCATTACTGAAGGACCCATCATTGTGCTAATGACGGAAGGCCTTTAGAGAGTCTATCATATGGGTCTCCCTATCACTTGCATTCATATTTGCTGGAGGGAACAAAAACGCCCTAGTTTTAATTTAGGTCAAACCAGAGTGGCTCCCACTGACTTTCATAAAGTCAGATTTCTGGTGGGCCTTAATCGGCTAGGGGTTCCGTACGCATCCCTTTTCAGGGTTGTGGGGGCCCACCAAGCAAAGAGGGGTCATCTAATGACATTGAAGGACACCATGGCAATGATGTGCATTCAGCCATGGTGTGCGCAAGAGCCACTAACGAGTCTTCATGGGCCAAGTACTTATGGCCCATGGTCGCAGCACATCAAACATCCAAACATCACATGTAAAGGAGGAATTGATCCAATCAATTAACTGCTGTAAAGCCCATTGAACAGCCCATTTAAAATCTAAGTCATTAACAATTAATGACTACTAGGTGTATGGGCTGAATCGCAGATAGCAGTTCGGCCCATACAGCTTATCTCACAGTAATGGGCCTTTTGCAGTTTTAACCCTTTAAAACTGGGCTTTACAGGTGGGCCGAATTAATCCCTGTAATTGAACATCAGATTTGGAACAGCAAGTGTGAGAAATACAGACTGAAAAACAGTCCCTATCGAACCCCAGATTCGGTCCAAACAGTTTTGGTCCAATCTAGTCCGAGAGGATCCAAAACTGATTTTCAATTCAAGAATTAATTCATGAAAGATCTGAAATTAATAAATTTGATTTCAAACAATCATAAATCAAACTATGGACTGTTCACACCACCTGCAAAACAGAGGTTAATCACAAGGGTTGCAGTTTCACAAACTGCAAATCGTAGAAAGCGATTTCTCCAACTGCAAATTTCCAGCACCGCCTTCTTCTTCCTTCTTCTTTAATCAAGAAAAATAATAGAAATCCTATTTCTATTAATTACATTCTTGATCAAATCCTATACATTCAGTCTAAAATAAAAAAAAAAATTATTTACAAACCGAATATAAATAAAAGGAAAGTAAAAGGGTGCGCAGACTATCTGCGCCAAATCTGCACTGTGATCTCCAGGTTCGAATAGTCCATTAAATCAAAAATAAATAAAGAACAATTCTAAATAAATTTTGGATTTAATAAAATTAATTTCAGATCAATCGCCCTTAACAAGAAATAGTTTCTTGAAAAAGAAAACAATCTGCGCAAATCCTGAAAGAACACCTTCTATCCATCGGCGCAGGGTCAGATCTAATTTTCTTTTGGTTCAAGATTCGAACCTGTGGCTCTGATACCACTGAAAGAAGGGTAGGATCCATCTAATGGATGCCATAAAGGTTGCGGAATGGGTGGGCGAATTTCAAAAATTTCCTACCTTCTCTCAACTGGGAATCATATTCCCTGAATTTAGAATACAATATTCAAGGATCCTACTTGAACCATAATCAAACCAGATCTGTACCAAAAGATAAATGGGAGAAATATACCTGATCCGGAGAAGCAGTATCTCCCAAAGTTGGTGTTCAGGCCCAAAGAATGCTCCAAGATCCGTTCCTGCTGAAGATGACACAGCTGTGAATGGAACAGAACCAGCAGGGTGCGTCCTACACACTGGATCCTTCACAAGAATCCTCTGGAAGTACTAAACACTGAATCATTTTCAGTCTTTCTTGCAAGACTGATGTCAAGAACAGATTTCTTGACTTTCTTTTCTGCAAAGATCTAATCTTGCAATGGCAAATGGCGGCGGCAGGAGGAGATCTCCAAAACAAAAGGCTGAACTGTTTTCTATTTTTCTGGAGAGTATGAATCAGATCAGATCTGAATTCGCAGGAGGTATCCTATACCTCTTCAAGGTGGTTCAAAATTTCCTCCTTTCTTCTTGATTAAGAAACCTCCTTTTTAGGAGTTATCCCAATCCAAATCAGTATTTGGATAGGGGATAATCTTAATCCTTTTGCAGATAGAGTTAGCTTACTCCTGATCTTATCAGGAGGTTACCAGATTCAAATCTAATTTGAATTTGGTCTCTAAGAGTGGATAAGGCTAAAGGCCCAATCCTTTTACTAACTTTAATCTCAAATTCGCCCCATGGATGGGTGATCATATCAGCCCACCTCGAAATGGGCTTTTGGCCCATTAAGTATTCAGTGTCTAATTACTTTCCAATCTGCTGCCCAGTTGGGCTTCTTTGTATGGCGTGGGACCCAAGCATTGATCTACACACCAGCCACATGGGTTCGGCCCAGCCTTTAATACAAGACCCAGCCGAATTCACTGAAAAACTCAATGAACCCCTTGAGTCCATCATATGGACCCTATGGGCCCAACACTTACATTAAGTGGTCCCTGGGCCAAGCCATCTTATAAAAACCCAGGGAGTGTGGGCAGGTGCAAGATTAGCCCATCAGGTATTATCCTCAATGGTCTTACACTTAACCTCTCAGCCCTCAATGATCAAGCACTGCCCGACAAGAGAGGACCTCTCCCTCGGCTGCAAGGAACAGTGCCGCACTCTCCTCTCACATGGATCCCGGGAATTAAAACCATTTGCAAACAATTCGAAACCGTACATATATATATAAATATATTAATTTTGCAAAACAAAATTCCAATGATTGAAATCAACTGCCGGTAGTTCGGTTTCCATCAAAGAGAGTGCATTCCCGATCATTACCCTTTGTCCGACAAAGTGGCTGATTCTGTCACTATGATCACCCACTCAGATGAATTCTCAAACTGCCCCAACATACCCAACTTTTGATCCCCGCTAAGGATCTCACTGAATGGCATATCAAAGGCAGCCTGATCCAACACCTAGTGAAATGTCATAATCGAGTCTAGGGGTCAGGTGTAACTTTCCAGTTTTGCCCATCTATCTCCAAGGTCCAGGGCAATACTGGAAATCTGGTCCGGTTCAAGGATTCAAGTAATCCCATACTGCATATGCCTCGGGTCTTACCCTGATGGCTGAGACAGGCCATCCCAACACTTGGTGGCACACCAGTATCAGCCTTGGTAGGATAAATCTCCCCAGACTTATCCAACGGCTGTGAACATTTAAAACTAACATGAGTCTCTATAAATGTCCAGTTTTAAGGTTTTACATAGAATTAAACCAAACAACATGAATCAAATATGCACTTTATTTATTTCCACTAAATAATAAAAGTACATCAAATCAGATTGAAGCTAAGGGCATACAAAAACTGTCTAACATAGTCAACATTCCTACATCATTCCCAATGAGTAGAATGTCATCTACATACAGAACCAAGAAGGTAACCTTATCTCCACTGTACTTCCTATAAAGATAGGGTTCATCCGGATTCTGCTCAAAGTCAAACGATTTGACGACAGAGTCAAAATGGATGTTCCAAATTCTAGAAGCTTGCTTAAGTTCATAAATGGATCTGTTAAGTTTACATACCATGTTTTCTTGACCCGCAGCTATGAAGCCTTGTGGCTGTTGCATATAGATATCTTCAGTAAGATCTCCATTCAGGAATGCAGTTTTAACATCCATTTGCCAAATCTCATAATCATGGTATGCTGCTACAGCTAGAAGGATCCTAATGGATTCAAGCACGACCACAAGCGAAAAGGTTTCCTCATAATCGATGCCCTCTTTCTGAGTGTACCCTTTCGCCACCAAATGAGCTTTGAAGGTCTCAACCCTACCATCGGGGCCCTTCTTCCTCTTGTAAATCCATTTGCAACCGATTGCTTTTACCCCGGAGGGCGGATCTACTAGAGTCTAGACTCCATTGGTCTCCATTGAGTCCATCTCTGCTCTCATGGCCTCCACCCACTTCTGGGATTCTATGTCCAACATAGCTTCCACGTAAGTCACATGATCCTCCTCACTAGTCAAGGTTTCCACCAAATAACTATCCTGGTCATAACCATAACGGACTGGTGGCCTGGATACCCGAGTGGATCTTCTAGGTTGGTCACTACATGGAACTTGTGGGACATCTCCAATTGCTCCTGAGCTCTCCTCATCAAGAACAATTTCCTGACGATGGGTGTCCAAGATAAAATCGGTTTCTAAGAACTGGGCATTTCGACTGTAGAACACTTTTTGCTCACTTGGGTCATAGAAAATGTAACCTACAGAGCCTTTTGGGTAGCCTACATAGGCAACGACTGGTCTTGGATTTCAACTTGTCTGCACTCATTCTTTTAACGTGTGCCGGACAACCCCAAATCTTCAAGTGTTTGACACTTGGTTTCTTTCCGGTCCAAAGTTCATATTGAGTGTTCGGAACCGATTTGGTTGGAACCCAATTCAGCACGTAAATCGCAGTCTCTAATGCAAAACCCCAAAAGGATGTGTTTAACTCTGAGTGTATGAGAAGTGACCGGACCATATCCAATAAGGTCCTATTCTTCCTCTCTGAAACACCATTAAGTTGTGGTGTAGCAGGAGGAGCTAATTGTGATACTATCCCATTGTCCTTTAAGTAGTCCCTGAACTCGTTAGAGAAATACTCGCCACCTCGATCAGATCGAAGGGCTTTAATTTCTCTCCCCAACTATTTCTCGACCTCTTGTCTAAACTCTTTGAACTTTTCAAAGGATTCAGACTTGTGTCTCATTAGGTACACGTAATCATATCATGAGAAATCATCTGTGAAGGTGATGAAATACACGTGTTGATTCCATGTCCTAACACTCAGGGGACCACATACATCAGTATGTATTAGGTCATGTGTGCCTGTACATCTTTCAGGCTTACTGTCAAATGGCCATTTCATCATCTTGCCTTGTAGGCAAGGCTCACAGGTGGGAAGATCTTCTACAGTTAGAAAATCCAAAGGACCATCCTTTACCAACCTTGTGATTCGATCAACACCGATGTGACCAAGTCGGTAGTGCCACAGACACGTGGGATTAACTGTATCATGGGCTCTCTTCTTGGGGTTTTCAGTCGACGTAGTTTCGGTTATGTTAGTTTCTAGAGAAGGATGTAGAACATAGAGACCGTTCTCTAGTTCCCTGTATGTAATAAATTTGTTATTTCTTTTAATAGTAATCGTATTAGTAAAGAAGACAGAATAACCATCTGCACATAGTTTTGAAATAGAAATCAAATTTCTTCTTAAATTTTGTACATAAAGACAATCTTTGAGTACAATTTTTCCTTCTCTAAAAATTAACTCCACGGTTCCTATTGCCGCGGCTGCAACAGTTGCAGTAGTCCCCAAGTAGAGAGTGACTTCTCCTTCACTCAACCTTCTGCTTACCTTGAACTCCTGCAGTGAGTTACACGCATGAGTTGAAGCCCCGGAGACAATACCCCAGGATGTAGAAGCTACCAATAAATTAGTTTCTATAACACAAGTTTCAAAACTACCTTTCTTGGATTCCAGGTAGGCAGGACAATTCCTCTTCCAGTGGCTGGTCTTTTTGCAGAAGTGACAGGCATCCGATGCTTTGTCTTTCTTCTGCCTTTTGCTCTTAGTGGCTTTCTTCTGAGGCTTCTTTGCCTTCCTCTTTCTCTTGCCCGTTTTGCTATCTTCAACAAGCATAGCTACAGGCTCATCCTTTTTAATCAGTTCTTCAGCTCTTTGCAACATATTGCTGAGCTCTTGCAAGCTGACATTCAGCTTGTTCATGTTATAGTTCATGATGAACGGATTAAAGGAAGGAGGCAAAGAATTAAGGATAGCGTCTATCTGGGTTGCGAGGTCCATCCCGGATCCAAGAGCCTCCAGTTCGTTGATGTAACCCATCATCTGAAGACAATGGTCGTGAACTTGTTGGCCCTTGGACATTTGAGTGGTCATGAACTGCTTCAAGACCTTTTGCCGAGTAGAATGATTCTGCTCTTTATACATCATCCTCAGGCTGTCCAATATGTCCTTGGCAAGTTTGATTTGATCGAACTACCTCTGTATTGGGTTGTCCAAAGAGGCGATGATGTAACACCGGGCTAGGGAGTTTTTCTCCTCCCATTCCTGATAGTCTCTCCTTCGGGCCTCAGAAGCCCTATCACCTGGATGCTCCGGGGCAAGATTCTTTGCCACTTTGTCCAGCTTTTCTGAAGCTAGGACCAGCATAAGGTTCCTGTACCAGTCGGCATAGTTTGGGCCCTTATGCTTGTTGTCATCAAGAAGCTTTGCAAAAGATCCGTTTGCCATTTTCTGATAAAAGACCAAACATCAGTCCACAACCTAATTTGATTCATGTTCATTTCATAGATATGACTTTTAATCTACGATCCATTTCCATTTATTCATCTCTGAGATTTCCCTCCTTTCTCAGTGATTGAGACTACGGGTTGTCTCTGGAAATGTGGGAAATCACATAGGATGCATGGAGCCAACTGTTTCAGCTGCATAACCCCACCACTGAGGGAGGCCATCCAATGACCAAAAGGGACACCATGGCAATGATGTGCATTCATCCATGGTGTGTGCAAGAACCATTGTCGAATGAGCATGGGCCAAGCACTTATGGCCCATATACACAGTACATCACACATCCATACATCTCATGCAGGGATAAATTGATCCAATCAATTAATTATCTATAAGGCCCGTTGGAAGCCCATTAAAAAATCCATAATATTAACCATTAATATTATCTAGGTATATGGGCTGAATTAGGATTACCCAGTTTGGCCCATATAGCTTTATCCTTTAAAATGGGCTTTTGCAGTTTTAACTATTTAAAACTGGGCCTTTACAGGCTGGGCCGAATTAACCATTTAATTAAATATCAATCCTTAGGCCCATTAGTGGGAAAATTAGGGCTGACTTTCAGCCTTGATTAAATCCTAGAATTGGTCCAAACAGTTTGAACCAATCTTGGTTCGAATGGGTCTAAGGTTTGATTTTTAATTAAATCCTTAATTCAAGAAAATAATCTGAAATTAAATAACTGATAAAAAAAACAAAAATCAGTTAATCAAGGTTGTTCACACACTCCATCCTGCAAAACAAAGGTTAGATCACAGATTGCAGTTTCTCAAACTGCAAATCGCAGATAGCGAATCTCCCATCTACGAAATCTCCTTCTCTACGCCGCCATCTTCGATCCAAAAATTAAAAATAAATAGAAATCCTATTTCTATTAATTATTACATCAGATCGAATGCCTATACATTGAGTCTAAAAAAAAAATTATTTACAGACCAAATGTAATAAATAAATTCAATAAACAGCAAATCTTGCAGTTCTCCCTGCGCAAACTATGATTTCGATCTCCTCTTGTACGAACAATCCATAAATCATGAAAATTATAAAGAACTATTCTAAATAATAATTAGATTTATTTAAAATTAATTTCAGATTATTTGCTCATCTGTTTTGGGAACAAATTTCCCAAAACCAATATCTGTGCAAATTGGGTAGAATGCCTTCTCCCTATTTGCGCAGGTTCAGATCTGAAACAGAATGGTTCAAGATTTGAACCATGGCTCTGATACCACAGAAGGGATAGAAAATCCATCATATGGACGCCCAAGATTGTGGAATAAAGGGGGCGAATTTCAAAATTTTTTTCTTTCCCTTCAACTGGGAATCAAATTCCCTATTTAGAAAATCATATTTTCAAGGATCATTCTTCAACCATAAACTAAACCAGATCTGAACCAAAAGTAGGAGAGAGAGATAATACCTGATACAGAGAAATAATATCTCTCAATGGAGGTGTTCACGCCCAAGGTAGATACCAAAATCTGCTCCCACTGAAGATGGCACAGTGCAAGGTGGAGCAAAATCAGTAGTGTCCTTCCTAAGAACCTGATTCTTCCCAAGAATCACCTGGGTGGCTTGTGAATACAACTCCTACCAATATTTTCTCCAAAAGATTGGAATCAAGATCCAATCTTGATTTCTCCCAAGGAATGGAGATCGAACTGCTATAGGCGGCGACTGTAGGAAGGAGGCGGCTAAAGAGAATTTGTAGGGTGCAGAATTCTCTCTTTTGTGATCTCAGCTCTGAAGACAAGACTACTGGTTGTCTGTTGTGTTGGATGTCTAAAGGCTGCCACCCCCTCTTCCTTTTATAGACTTAAAGGGATCCGCTCCTAATCCCATTAGGAATTGCTAACCCAAATCATATCTAGATTAGAAGTCCCTTTAAGATAAGGGATAATCCTTATCTTATGTGTGGATTAGATCAGCCAGCTCCTAATCCAATTAGGAAGTTTCCAAATCTAAATCTCATTTAGATCTTGGACTCTCTGAGTGGATAGGGTGTGGGCCCAATCATATCAGCTGATCTTATCTCAGAATTCGCCCCTTAAAGACTAATCAAATTAGTCCAATTCGAAATGGGCTTAAGGCCCATTTAGGGTTATGTATTCATTAAGCCTTCCAAACTGCTGCCTAGTTGGGCTTCCTCATATGGCGTGGGACCCAAACATTGATCTACACATCAACCACATGGGTTCAGCCCAGCCTTTGTTACAAGGTCTGGCCGAATACACTGTTATGGACAGTGCACCCCCTGAAACCCATCAGATGGGCTCTATGGGCCCAACACTTACCCTAAGTGGTCCCTGGGCCAAGCCACCTTGTAACACACAGGGACTGTGGGCAGATGCAAGAGTAGCCCATCAGGTATTATCCTCAATGGTCTTACACTTAACCTCTCAGCCCATAATGATCATACACTGCCCGACAAGAGAGGACCTCTCCCTCGGCTGCAAGGAACAGTGTTGCACTCTATCAAGTATGGATCCCGGGAATTAAAACCTTTTGCAAATCATTTCGAAACCATAATTTATATACTTTTATATCTCATATAAAATATATTTTGCAAAACAAATTTCAACGATTGAAATCGGCTGCCGGTAGTCTTGGTTTCCATTAGTGAGAGTGCATCCCCGGTCATTACCTTTGTCCGACAAAGGGGCTGATCCTGTCAGTATGATCACCCACTCAGATGATTTCTTAGACTGTCCCAACATACCCAGGTTTTGACCCCTGCTAAGGATCTCACTGATTGGTACATCAAAGACAGCCCAATCCGACACCTAGTGTAGCATCATAATCGAGTCTAGGGGTCGGGTGTAACTTTCCAGTTTTGCCCATCAATCTCCAAAGTCCAGGGCAACACTGGAAATCAGGTCCAGTTCAAAGATTCAATTAATCCCACACTGTATGTGCCTAGGGTCTCACCCTCGTAGCTGAGACAAGCCACCCCAACTGACTTGGTGGCACCACAGTGTCAGCCTTGTCAAGATAGGTTTTCCCAGACCGACCCACTGGTTGTGAACATTCTAAACTAACACGAGTCTCATTAAGTGTCCAGTTTAAGGGTATTACATAGAAACATACCAAGGGAACATGAATCAAATATGCACTTTTATTCATTTACAATAAATTCATAAAGTACATCATTTTGATTGAAGCTAAGGGCATACAAAACTGTCTAACACTTTACACAATGGTTATGAACCATTTGGCTCTCAGTCATTTTAGTGGTCATAAACAACTTTAAGACCTTCTGTCAAGTAGAACGATTATGCTCTTCATACATCATCCTCAAACTATCCAGGATATCCATGGACACTTCGATCTAATTGAACTGTCTTTGTATCAGATTGTCAAGGGAGGCTATGATGTAGCACTGGGGAAGAGAGTTCTTCTCTTCCCATTCTTGAAATTCCTTCCTACAGGCCTCATAAGCCCTATCACCTGGATGATCCGAAGTAGGGTTTTTAGCAAACATGTCCAATTTATTGAATGTTAAAACCAGTATAAGGTTACAGAACCAGTCAGCATAGTTTGGGCCCTTAAGCTTATTGTCATCCAACAATTTCATGAATTGTTCGTTTGCCATTTTTGATAAAGGGCAAAGAAAATTATTAGTTCACAACCTAATTTGATTCATGTTATCTAAATAGAAATGATTTTTAATCTATGTTCAATTTCCATTTATTCATCTCTTAGATTTTCCTCCCATTTCAGTGATGGAGACTACGGTGTATGTCTTTGGAAATGTGGGAAATCACATAGAATGCATGGAGTCAAATGTTTTAACTGTATATCCCCACCACCTTCTGTGAAGGATCATATCCACTCATCTTATGAGCTTTCCTTTTGGCCTCTGTTAGACAAAGTTCATTGCCATTTTAGATTAAACATTTCTATCCAGTAAGTGCTTACCCATCATATTCGTGAATGCCAAGGTATAGTGAGAGAGTCTTCCATTTTAGGATAGGCCCCTCCCGCATCAGTCTATGATGCCTCTATCATCTTATGAAATGATCCAATAGACTCACCAATAAATGGATAGCCCAATTTTATGGTGCATCTTCTCATTACTGATAAGCCCATATTCATGCTAATGATTGAAGGCCTTTAACGAATTCATCATATGAATCTTCCTATCACATGCACTTATATTTTGCTAGAGGGAACGAGTAATTATGCCCTAGTTCCTATTTAGGTCAAACCAAAGTGGCTCCCATGATCTTTCTCAAAGTCAGATTTAAACGGGCCCTAAACGGGCTAGGGGTCCGCACGGTTCCTCTCGGGGAGGAAGCTGAAGCGGGGCCCATCAATAAGGGAGATCATCCAATGATCATAAGGACATCATGGCAATGATGTGCATTCAGCCATGGTGTGCGAAAGAGCCACTCATGAATGGACATGAGCCAAGTGCTTATGGCCCATGTACGTAGCACATCATACATCACATACATCACATGCATGAAACAATCATATAGTTGATCTAATCAATTAAATCATTTGTAAAACCCTAAATTAATTAGGTTAAATCAGTATCAGCCTATTAAAACCTATAACATTATCATATAACATTGTCTAGGTATATGGGTTGAGCTGCAAAAAGCAGTTCAGCCCATATAGCATTTATGCTAAATTAGGGCTGATGCAGTTTTAACTTAATAAAATTGGGTTTTTACAGTGGTGGGCAGAATTAGATATTTTAATGGGCCATCAAACCCCTGGTTCGTTTTAGTGTCTATTACAAGATCCAATTCAAAAAAATGATCTGAAAATTTATTATAGCAAAAAAAAAACATTCAAGATCAGCAAAACAATAATTAGAGGGTTGTTTGTGGTACTGCAATCCTACAAGAAAAAGTTAGTCGCAGTCTACAGGTTCGTTTTCTGCAAATCGTAGATTGCAGATCTGGTATCTACGAATGGGTCTTCTTCTCCTCTGTGCGTACTAGAATTCTACAGATTGTTGAGTGTATCAAACTAGTGAATTTGCCCCGTATTTGATCTGGACTCTTAAATGTAGAAGAAATATCTTATCCGCTTGCTAATCCTAATTAGCTTATAAACCAAATTCACCCCTTTTTAATTAACTTACTTAAGCCTAGTTCAAAATGGACTTTAGGCCCATTTAGTCACATAGCTCACTTTCCCTTTAAATGTTGGCTAGCTTGGCTCTCTTTGTATGGTGTGGGACCCTATCATTGATCTCCACATAAGCCACATGGGTTCAGCCTAGCCTCTTTTACAAGGCCTGGCCGAACTCACTACTGAATATAGTGAACCCCTGAGTCCATCAGTATGGGCTCTTAATGGGTCCAACATTTACACTAAATGGTCCTTGGGTCCAACCATCTTATGAAGGCCCAAGGACCATGGGCAAATGTGAGATTATCCCATCAAGTTTATTACCCCTAAATGGTCTTACACTTAACCTCTCAGCCCATAATGATCAAACACTACTCGACAAGAAATGACCTCTCCCTCTGTTGCAAGGTACAGTATTTTACTCTCTACTCGCATGGATCCCGGGAATTAAAACCTTTTTGCAAACATTTTGTGAAACCATAATATAATATATATATATATATATATATATATATATATATATATATATATATATTGCAAAAGCAAATCTCAACAATTTGAAATAAACTGCCGATAGTTTAGGTTTCCATCAGAGAGTGCATTCCCTGATCATTCACTTTGTTTGACAAAGGGGCTGATCCTATCTCCATGATCACCCACTCATGTGAATTCTCAGATTGCCCCAACATACCCAGGCAGCCAAATCCAACACCTAGTATAGTACCATAATCGAGTCTAGGGGTTAGGTATAAAATTCCAGTTTTGCCCATCTATTTCCAAGGTCCGGGGAAATACTAGAATTTGGTCCAGTTCAGGTTTTCAAGAAAACCCACACTGCATGTGCTTTGGATCTTACCCTGGCAACCGAGACAAGCCACATCAACCTTCTTGGCAGCACATCAGTGTCAGCCTTGGCAGAATAAATCTCCCCAGATCTATCCAAGGTTTGTGAAGATTCTAAACTAACATGAGTCTCATAAGTGTCCAGTTTAAGGGTATTACATAGAAACAAACAAAAATAACATGAATCAATTATGGACTTTATTCATTTACAATAAATGTTAATAAATACATCAATCTGATTGGAGTTAAGGGCATAACTGTCTAACAGTTCCCACTTGCACTTAGGTCAAATCACTTAGAAGTTGACATGAATCCTCCAACGTTGTTACATTCTCTTATTTTTTCTAGCCAACCATCACTTAGAACTAAAAATGGGGATTTTATGTTACTTTTGTGGTATTTAAATCAATCAATTGGCTTTTGCAGTTGAATTTTCTTAATAGTCGAAAAGATGGAAAATAGAGTCTTTGAAGCCAAAATTTATCATAGGGATTAATGCATGGAATATTGTATTTATTCCAAAAATTGTTCTCTCACCCATTGACAAAGAATGACAATTTTTGATAAAAAGATAACAATTCCCTTTGAAATTAACTTTTGCTATGAGCATTAATAAGAGCCAATGTTAAATAATTCAATATATAAGTGTTTATTTACCAAGACATGTATTCTCTCATGGACAACCATATGTTGTTGTTAAATAGTGTATTCCCTTAGCTCCAATCAAATAGATGTACATTATTACATTTATTATAAATGAATAAAGTACATATTTGATTCTTGTTATAGTGGTGTGTTTTAATGTAATACCCTTAAACTGGACACTTAATGAGACTCGTGTTAGTTAAGAATGTTCACAGCCGTTGGCTAAGTCTCAGTAGATTTATCCTGCTAAGGTTGACACTGGTGTGCCACCAAGTGTTGGGGTGGCCTGTCTCAGCTACCAGGGTAAGACCCGAGGTACATGTAGTGTAGGTTTACTTGAAACCCTGAACCGAACTAGATTTCCAGTATTGCCCTGGACCTTGGTGATTAGTGGGCAAAACTGGAAAATTACACCTGACCCCTAGACTCGATTATGATACTGTACTAGGTATCGGATTGGACTGTCTTTGATATGCCAATCAGTGACATCCTTAGTGAGGGTCAAAACCTAGGTATGTTGGGACAGTCTGAGAATTCATCTAAGTGGGTGATCGTAATGACAGGATCAGCCCTTTTGTTGGACAAAGGTAATGATCGGGGATGCACTCTCTCTGATGGAAACAAAGACTGCCGGCAGCCGATTTCAATCATTGAAATTTGTTTTGCAAAATATACTTTATATACCAATATAAATATAAATATATATTATGGTTTCAAAATGTTTGCAAAAGGTTTTAATTCCCAGGATCCATGTGAGTAGAGAGTGCAACACTGTTCCTTGCAGCCAAGGGAGAGGTCCTCTCTTGTCGGGCAGTGTTTGATCATTATGGGAGGAGAGGTTAATTGTAAAACCATTGAGGGTAATACCTGATGGGCTAATCTTGCATCTACCCATAGTCCCCGGGATTTTATAAGGTGGCTTGGCCCAGGGACCACTTAGTGTAAGTGTTGGGCCCATTAGGAGTCCATGTGATGGGCTTCAGAGGGTTCACTGTCTTTTCAGTGAATTCGGCTAGGCCTTGTAACAGAGGCTAGGTTGAACCCATGTGGCTGATGTGTAGATCAATGTTTGGGTCCCACGCCATACAAAAAAGCCCAACTGGGTAGCAAGTTGGAAGCAGTTTTAGCACTTAGACTTCATGGACCTAAAGCCCATTTTGAACTGGTCTAGTTTGACTAGTTAAAAAAGGGAGCGGATCTAGGATTAAATCAGTAGATAGGATAGGGTCCTACCCTATCCACTTAGAGAGTCCAGATTTGAATTCAAATCTGGAAACCTCCTAATGAGATTAGGAGAGAGCTGATCTAATCTGCAGATAAGATAAGGGCATATCTTTATCTCTTAAAGAGAACTCCTAATCCAAATACAGATTGGGATTAGGAAACTCCTAATGAGATTAGGAGCTCTCTTTATGGTTACAAAAGGAGGAGGGGGCGATCCATTCAGTTCATCCTCAGCATCCCAAGCTTCTTAGAGATCAGATCTCAGAGCACCTAGAGAGAAGACAACAATAGTGTGACTGCGCCATCTTCTCCCTGCGTTTTCTCCAGTTGCCGCCATACTGCCAGTTTGATCTCCTTACTTTGTAGGAGAGATCAACAGGGGTCTTGATATCAGTCTTTGGAGAAAGGCTGATCAGAAGTCGTGCTCACTGCCTCTATTGAATTCTTGCTGAAGAATTTGGTTCGTTGGACAGAACCTGCTGATTCTACTCCATGATTCACTATGTCAACTTCAGTGGGAGCAGTCTTTGGAGCCTTTTTTTGGTAGTGAACACCTTCGTTGGGAGATATTGCATCTTTGTATCAGGTATATCCCTCTCCTACAGTTTTGGTCCAGATCTGGTTCGGTTCTTGGTTCAAGATTGACTATTGAAAATGCAGATTTTCTAAAACAGGGAATGTGATAACCAGATGGGAGAGAGAGAAATTTTTGAAATTTCACCCGACCTTCCTACAGGGTTTGGCCATCCATATGATGGATCTCTCATCCCTTCAATGGTATCAGATCCATGGTTCAAATCCATTAAATCAGATCTGAACCTACGCAAATGGGCAGAAGGTGTTCTACCCGATTTGCGCAAATTAGGGTTTTTCTGGGAAATCGGTTCTCAGTTAAAGGGCAAATGATCTGAAATTAATTTTTATAAATCTAGAATTTATTTAGAACTGTTCTTTATTATTTTCTTGATTTATGGGCTGTTCGTACAAATGGAGATCGAAATCTTGATTGGCGCAGTGAACCTATGATTTGTAGTTTTTGTTTTTACATTCTAGTCTGTAAATAACTTTTTTTTTATTTTCTAGACTAAATGTATAGGATTCGATCAGATGTAATATTAATAGAAATTAGGTTTTCTAGTTATTTTATTTTCTTGATCAAAGATGGTGGCGTAGAAGGAGATTTCGCAGATATCAAGATCGCTATCTGCGATTTGTAGTTTATGAAACTACAAACTGGGTTCTGACATTTGTTTTGCAAGATGGAGGTGTGCAAACATCCCTATGACTAATTCTTTCTTGTTCTTTAATCAGTAATTGATTTTAGATCATTTTATTGAATTAAATCTTTAATTAAAAATCAAACCCTAGACCCATTCGAACCAGGTTGGTCCAAACTAGTTGAACTGAACCAATGGTTCGATGGAAGCTGATTGACAGCCCTAATTTCTCACTTTTGGGTCAAGGGATTGATGATTAATTAAGAGACTTAATTCGGCCCACACCTGTAAGGCCTAGTTTTAAGGTGTTAAAACTACAAAAGCCCACTATTTGCAGGAAAGCTATATGGGCCGAACTGCTAAACCCTATTCAGCCCATATACCTAGATAATATTAATTGGTAATATTCTAGATTAAAAATGGTCTTTAATAATGGGCTTTACAGATATTAATTGATTGGATCAATTCTATCCTTACATGTGATGTATGGATGTGGGATGTGCTACGTACATGGGCCATAAGTACTTGGTCCATGCAGATACAATAGTGGCTCTTGCGCACACCATGGCTGAATGCACATAATTGCCATGGTGTCCCTAAAGATCATTGGATGATCTCCCTCATTGGTGGGCCCTACACCCCTGAAAAGGATACGTGCGGAACCCTATCCGTTTAGGGCCCACCTAAATCTGACTTTATGAAAGTCAGTGGGAGCCACTTTGGTTTGACCTAAATCAAACTAGGGCGTAACTTTTGTTCCCTCTTGAAATATGAGTGCATGTGATAGGGAGATTCATATGATGAACTCTCTAAAGGCCTTCCATCATTAGCATGAAAACGGATCCTTCAGTAATGAGGAAACGCACCAGAAAATGGGCTATCAATTTGCTACTAGATCTGTTGGAGTGTTTCATAAGATGATAGGGGCCTCATATACCGATGTGGGAGGGGTTCACCAGAAAATGGAAACTCTCTCATGATTCCTTGGCGTTCATGAATATGATGGGTGAGCACTCACTGGACAGAAAGATTTAACCTAAAATGGCTCTGAACCTTGTGTGACAGAGGTCAAAGGGAAAGCTCATATGATGAGTGGATATGATCCTTCATAGAAAGGTGGTGGGATTTTGTAGTTGAAACAGTTGGCTCCATGCACCCTATGTGGTTTCTCACATTTCCAGAGACAATTCGCAGTTTCCGTCACTGAGATGGGAGGGAAATCTCAGAGATGAATAAATGGGAATGGAACATAGATTAAAAGCCATATCTATGTGGATAACATGAATCAAATTAGGTTGTGGTCTGATGTTTTCTCTTTTATCAGAAAATGTCAAATGGACAATTTGCAAAGCTTCTTGACAACAACAAGCTTAAGGGCTCAAACTATGTCGACTGATACCGTAACCTTATGCTAGTCTTAAGCTCAAAAAAATTGGATAAGGTGGCCAAGATTCCTGCCCTGGAACGTCCAGGAGATAGTGCTTTTGAGGCATGGAGAATGGACTATCAGGAATGGGAGGAGAAAAACTCCCTTACCCGGTGTTACATCATTGCCTCCCTGGACAATCCAATACAGAGGCAGTTCGATCAGATCGAACTAGCCAAGGACATATTGGATAGTTTAAAGACAATGTATGAAGAGTATAATCATTCTACTCGACAGAAAGTCTTGAAACAGTTCGTGACCGCACAGATGTCCAAGGGGCAACAAGTTTGTGACCATTGTCTTTGGATGATGGGTTACATCAATGAGCTTGAGGCTCTTGGATCTGGGCTAGATAACACGACCCAAATAGATGCCATTCTCAACTCTTTGCCACCATCATTCAATCCATTCATAATGAACTACAATGTGAATAAGTTGAATGTCAGCGTTCAGGAACTCAGCAATATGTTGCAAAGGGCCGAAGAACTGATTAAGAAGAATGAGCCCCTAGTCATGCTTGTTGAAGCTGGCAAGAAGGGCAAGAAGAGGAGGGCAAAGAGAAAGTCCCAAAAGAAGGCCACCAAACCCAAAAAGCAGAGGAAAGACAAGGAATCAGATGCCTGTCATTTTTGCCATCAGGCCGGCCACTGGAAAAGGATCAATACCTGGAATCCAAGGTAATTTCAATCTTGTGTCATAGAAACCAACTTATTAGTGGCTTCTGTGTCCTGGTGTATTGACTCCAGGGCTTCAACTCATGCGTATAACTAACTACAAGGGTTTAAGGTAAGCAGAAGGCTGAGTGAAGGAGAAGTAATGCTTTACTTGGGGACTTCTGCAAGTGTTGCAGCTACGGCCAAAGGAACCATAGAATTAATTTTTAGAGAAGGATCTATTGTACTCAATGATTGTCTTTTTATACAGAATTTAAGAAGAAATTTGATTTCTGTCTCAAAACTATGTGCGGATGGATATTCTGTTTTCTTTATTAATACGATTACTATCAAAACAAATAACAAATTCATTGCACATGGGGAACTGGAGAACGGTCTCTATGTTCTACATCCTTCTCTAGAAACTAACATAGTCAAAACTACATCGGCTGATATTCCCAAGAAAAGGATCCGTGATACAGTTAATCCCACGTGCCTGTGGCATTACCGACTTGGCCATATCAATATTGATCATATCACAAGGTTGGTAAAGGATGGTCATTTGGATTTTCTAACTATAGAAGATCTTCCCACTTGTGAGCCTTGCTTTCAGGGTAAGATGATGAAATGGCCATTTAACGGTAAGCCTAAAAGATGTACGGGCACGCTTGACCTAATACATACTGATGTATGTGATCCCCTAAGTGTTAGAACTCGTAACCAGCATGTGTATTTCATTACATTTACTGATGATTATTCTCAGTATGGTTATATGTACCTAATGAGACACAAGTCTGAATCCTTTGAAAAGTTCAAAGAGTTCAGACAAGAGGTTGAGAAATAGTTAGGGAGAGAAATTAAGACCCTTTAACGAATTCAGTGACTACTTGAAGGTCAACGGGATGGGTATCATAGTTAGCTCCTCCTGCTACACCACAACTTAATGGTGTTTCAGAGAGGAGGAATAGGACCTTATTGGATATGGTCCAGTCACTTCTCATACATTCAGAGTTACCCACATCCTTTTGGGGTTACGCATTAGAGACTACGATATACGTGCTGAATGGGGTTCCAACCAAATCAGTTCCGAATACTCCATATGAACTTTGGACCAGAAAGAAACCAAGTGTCAGACACTTGAAGATTTTGCGGTTGTCTAGAACACGTTAAAAGAACGAGTGCGGGCAAATTGGAATCCAAGACCAGCTGTTGCCTATTCGTAGGCTACCCCAAATGCTCTGTGGGTTACCTATTCTATGACCCAAGTGAGCAGAAGGTGTTCTACAGTCGAAATGCACAATTCTTGGAAAATGATTATATCTTGAACAAAAATCGTCAAGAAATAGTTCTTGATGAGGAAAGCTCAGGAGTAGTGGGAGGTGTCCCACAGATTCCAAGTATTGACCAACCTAGAAGATCTACCCGGGTATCCAGGCCACCAGTCCATTTTCGCTATGACCAGGATAGTTACCTGGTGGAAGCCTTCACTAGTGAGGTGGATCCCGTGACTTATGCAGAAGCTAGCTGGAGCAGCATACCATGACTACGAGATTTGGCAAATGGATGTCAAAACTACGTTCCTGAATGGAGATCTTACTGAAGATATCTATATGCAGCAACTGCAAGGTTTCATAGCTGCAAGTTAGGAACACATGGTATGTAAATTAAATAGATCCATATATGGACTTAAGCAAGCTTCTAGGATTTGGAACATTCGTTTTGACACTAATGTAAAAAATTCTGACTTTGAGCAGAATCCGAATGAGCCCTGTGTTTACAAGAAGTCTAGTGGGGATAAGATTACGTTCTTGGTTCTATATGTAGATGACATTCTAATCATTGGGAATGACGTAGGAATGTTGACTACAGTGAAAGTATGGCTTTCACAACAATTCTCCATGAAAGATCTTGGAAAAGCCTCCTATATACTAGGTCTTTGACTCTATAGAGATAGATCGAAGGGGATAATAGGATTATCCCAATTTGCTTACATTGACAAAATTGTCAAGAGATACAGCATGGAGAACTCCAAGAAAAAAAATGTTCCTTTCAGGCACGGAGTCACTCTCCAAGAAGATGTCTCCCAAGACTTCTGAGGAGATTGAGGGCATGAAGGACGTTCCCTATGCCTCAATCGTAAGGAGCATCATGTATGCCATGCTGTACACTCATCCTGACATTGCTCAGGTAGTGAGTGTGGTAAGCATATTCTAGGCCAACCCAGGGTAGGAGCACTGGACTGCTGTGAAAAATATACTGAAGTACCTTCGAAGGACAAAAGAGTTTTATCTGGTATTCGATGGTAGCTCACTACAGATCCAGGGGTATACTGATGCCAATTTCCAATCGGATCCAGATGATTGAAAGTCTACATCTAGGTATGTTTTGATGATAGAATCATGTGCTTTTTGCTGGAAAAGTAGCAAATAGGGGTCCACGACAGACTCCACAACCGAAGCTGAATACATAGCCGCAAATGAAGCTGCCAAGGAAGCCGTGTGGATAAAAAAGTTCATTCACGAATTGGGAGTAGTTCCATCCATCACATCACCCATCCCGTTGTTGTGTGACAACAATGGAGCTATCACTCAAGGTAAGGAGCCACAAGCCCACTCAAAGTCAAAGCACATATCGAAGAAGTACAACGTACTGTGGGAGATTATTGGTAGAGGGGACATCCTAATTCAGAAGGTAGCGTCAGTGGAGAATGTAGTGAAGGGATAGGATATCCATCACATGGACACCCAAAAATTGCGGAATAAGGGGGCGAATTTCAAAAATTTTTCTCTTCCTTCAACTGGGAATCAAATTCCCTATTTAGAAAATCATATTTTCAAGGATCATTCTTGAACCATAAACTGAACCAGATCTGAACCAAAAGGAGTAGGAAGGGATTATACCTGATACGAAGAAGTAGTATCTCCCAATGGAGGTGTTCACACCCAAGGAAGGATCCAAAAAATGCTCCCACTAAAGATGGCGCAGCGTAGGGTGGAGCAGAATCAACAGTGTTCTTCCAAAAAGACTTGACTCTTCGCAAGAATCAACTGGATGGCACGTGAGCACAACTTCCTATCAATTTTTTCTCAAAAAACTGATGTCAAGATTGAATCTTGACTTCTCCCACAACTGGAGATCGAACAGGCAAATAGGGCGGCAAGAACAGGTAGGCGGCAAGAAAAGAATTTTGCTAAGATGCTTAATTCTTTCTTCTTGATTTCAGCACTTAAGAGGATCTGAATGTGATGTCTCCTAAAGGCTGCCGCCCCCTCCTACTTTTGTTAACCTAAAAGATCAGCTCCTAATCCAATTAGGAGCTGCTTATCTAAATCATATTTGGATAAGATCTCTCTTTATGTGATAGGGATAAACCCTTATCTTATCTGCAGATTAGATTAACTTTCTCCTAATCTCATTAGGAGGTTTCTAGATCTGAATCATTCAGATCTGGACTCTCTAAGTGGATAGGGTCAAGACCCTATCCTATCTGCTAATCCATCTCAGAATTTCCCCCATTATTAACTAATTAAATAGCCTAGTTCGAAATGGGCTTTAAGCCCATTAAGCTTATATGCTCACTTAACCTTCCTAACTGCTGCCCAGTTGGGATTCCTTGTATGGTGTGGAACCCAAACATTGATCTACACATCAGCCACATGGGTTCGGCCCAACCTTTGTTACAAGGCCTGGCCGAATACACTGTTAAGAACAGTGCACCCCCTGAAACCCATCTCATGGGCTTTTTAGGCCCAACACTTACCCTAAGTGGTCCCTGGACCAAGCCACCTTGTAACACCCAAGGACTGTGGGCAGATGCAAGATTAGCCCATCAGGTATCATCCTCAATGGTCTTACACTTAACCTCTCAGCCCATAATGATCAAACACTGCCCGACAAGAGAGGACCTCTCCCTCGACTATAAGGAACAATGTTGCACTCTCTACTTATATGGATCCTGGGAATTAAATTCTTTTGCAAGTCATTTCGAAACCATATATATATATACTTTTATATCTCATATAAAATATAATTTGCAAAACAAATCTCAACGATTGAAATCGGCTACCGGCAGTCTTGGTTTCCATTAGTGAGAGTGCATCCCCGATCATTACCTTTGTCCGACAAAGGGGCTGATCCTGTCACTATGATCACCCACTTAGACAAATTCTCAGACTGTCTCAACATACCCAGGTTTTGACCCCCGCTAAGGATCTCACTGATTGGTATATCAAAGACAGCCTAATCCGACACCCAGTGCAGTATCATAATCGAGTCTAGGGGTCGGGTGTAACTTTCCAGTTTTCCCATCAATCTCCAAGGTCTAGGGCAATACTGAAAATCTGGTCTAGTTCAAAGGTTCAATTAATCCTACATTGTATGTGCCTAGGGTCTCACCCTGGCAACTGAGAGAGGCCACCCCAACCGACTTGGTGGCACCACAGCGTCAGCCTTGTCAGGATAGGTCTCCCCAGACCAACCCACTGGATGTGAACATTCTAAACTAACACAAGTCTCATTAAGTGTCCAGTTTAAGGGTATTACACAGAAACACACCAAGGGAACATGAATCAAATATGCACTTTTATTTATTTACAATAAACTCATAAAGTACATCAATTTGATTGAAGCTAAGGGTATACAAAACTGTCTAACAACTCCCATTTGCACTTAGGTCCAATCAGGTACTAGCCGGAGTCCCATGTTTTCCACGTGTTTCTCAAACACTTTCTATGATAGTTGCTTTGTCAATGGGTCTGCTACATTTTCCAATGCTACCTTCTGAATCAGGATGTCCCCTCTACCAACAATCTCCTGCAGTACGTGGTACTTCCTCTCGATGTGCTTCGACTTTGAGTGGGCTCATGGCTCCTTAGCCTGAGCAATAGTTCCATTGTTGTCACACAACAATGGGATGGGTGATGTGCTGGACGGAACTACTCTCAACTCTTGAACGAACTTCTTCATCCACACGGCTTCTTTGGCAGCCTCATTTGCGGCAATGTACTCAGCTTCAGCCATGGAGTCTATAGTGGACCCCTGTTTGCTGCTTTTCCAACAAACAACACATGATTCTATCGTGAAAACATATCCAGATGTAGACTTTCTATCATCTGGATCCGACTGAAAATCGGCATCTGTATACCCTTGGATCTGTAGTGAGCTACCATCGAATATTAGACAAAACTCTTTTGTTCTTTGAAGTTACTTAAGTATGTTTTTCACAGCAGTCTAGTGCTCCTGCCCTGGGTTGGCCTGAAATCTGCTTACTACACTCACTACCTGAGCAATGTCAGGATGAGTGCACAGCATGGCATACATGTTGCTCCCTATGGCAGAGGCATAGGGAACGTCTCTCCTACCATCAATCTCCTCAGAAGTCTTGGGAGACATCTTCTTGGAGAGAGTGACTCCATGCCTGAAAGGAACATTTCCTTTCTTGGAGTTTTCCATGTTGTACCTTTTGACTATTTTGTCACTGTAGGCAGATTGGGATAATCCTATTATCCACTTCGATCTATCTCTATAGAGTCGAAGACCTAGTATATAGGAGGCTTCTCCAAGATCTTTCATGGAGAATTGCTGTGAAAGCCATACTTTCACCGTAGTCAACATTCCTACATCATTCCTAATGAGTAGAATGTCATCTACATACAAAACCAAGAAGGTAACCTTATCTCCACTGTACTTCCTGTAAACACAGGGTTCATCCAAATTTTGATCGAAGTCAAACGATTTGGCAGCAGAGTCAAAATGGATGTTCCATCTTCTAGAAGTTTGCTTAAGTCCATAAATGGATCTATTAAGTTTACATACCATGTTTTCTTGACCCGCAACAATGAAGCCTTGCGGCTGTTGCATATAGATATCTTCAGTAAGATCTCCATTCAGGAAAGCAGTTTTGACATCTATCTACCAAATCTCATAATCATGGTATGCTACTATTGCTAGTAGGATCCTAATGGATTGAAGCATGGCCACAGGCGAAAAGGTTTCCTCATAATTGATGCCCTCTTTTTGTGTGTACCCTTTTGCCACCAGACAAGCTTTGAAGGTCTCAACCCTACCATCGGGGCCCTTTTTCCTCTTGTAAATCCATTTGCAACTGATTGCTTTTACCCCAAAGGGTGGATCTACTAGAGTCTAGACTCCATTGGTCTCCATTGAGTCCATCTCTACTCTCATGGCCTCCACCCACTTCTGAGAATCTATGTCCAACATACCTTCCGTGTAAGTCACGGGATCCTCCTCACTAGTCAAGGTTTCCACCAGGTAACTATCTTGGTCATAACAATAACGGACTGGTGGCCTGGATACCCGAGTGGATCTTCTAGGTTGGTCACTACCTGGAACTTGTGGGGCATCTCCCACTGCTCCTGAGCTCTCCTCATCAAGAACAATTTCCTGACGATGGGTGTCCAAGATGTAATCGGTTTCCAAGAACTATGCATTTCGACTGCAGAACACTTTCTGCTCACTTGGGTCATAGAAAAGGTAACCTACAGAGCCTTTTGGGTAGCCTACAAATAGGTAACGGCTGGTCTTGGATTCCAACTTGTCTGCACTCATTCTTTTAATGTGTGCTGGACAACCCCAAATCTTCAAGTGTCTGACACTTGGTTTCTTTCCAGTCCAAAGTTCATATGGAGTGTTCGGAACCGATTTGGTTGGAAACCGATTCAGCACGTAAATCATAGTCTCTAATGCGTAACCCCAAAAGGATGTGGGTAACTCTGAGTGTATGAGAAGTGACCGGACCATATCCAATAAGGTCCTATTCCTCCTCTCTGAAAAACCGTTAAGTTGTGGTGTAGCAGGAGGAGCTAATTGTGATACTATCCCATTGTCCATTAAGTAGTCCCTAAATTCGTCAGAGAGATACTTGCCACCTCGATCTGATTGAAGGGCCTTAATTTCTCTCCCTAACTGTTTCTCGACCTCTTGTCTAAACTCTTTGAACTTTTCAAAGGATTCAGACTTGTGTCTCATTAGGTACACATAACCATATCGTGAGAAATCATCTGTGAAGGTGATGAAATACACGTGTTGATTCTATGTCCTAACACTCAGGGGACCACATACATCAGTATGTATTAGGTCAAGTGTGCCTGCACATCTTTCAAGCTTACCATTAAATGGTCATTTCGTTATCTTGCCTTGTAGACAAGGCTCACAGGTGGGAAGATCTTCTACAGTTAGAAAATCCAAAGGACCATCCTTTACCAACCTTGTGATTGGGTCAACACCAATGTGGCCAAGTCGGTAATGCCACAAACATGTGGGATTAACTATATCACAGGCTCTCTTCTTGGGGATTTCAGCCGACATAGTTTTGGTTATGTTAGTTTCTAGAGAAGGATGTGGAACATAGAGACCGTTCTCTAGTTCCCCGTATGTGATGAATCTGTTATTTCTTTTAATAGTAATCATATTACTATAGAAGACAGAATAACCATTTGCACACAGTTTTGAGACAGAAATCAAATTTCTCCTTAAATTTTGTACATAAAGACAATCTCTCAGTACAATTTTTCCTTCTCTAAAAATTAACTCCACAGTTCCTATTTTTGTGGCTGCAACAGTTGCAGTAGTCTCCAAGTAGAGAGTGACTTCTCCTTCACTCAGTCTTCTGCTTACCTTGAACCCCTGCAGTGAGTTACATGCATGAGTTGAAGCCCCGGAGTCAATACACCAGGATGCAGAAGCTACCAATAAATTGGTTTCTATAACACAAGTTTCGAAATTACCTTTCTTGGATTCCAGGTAGGCAGGACAGTTCCTTTTCCAGTGGCCGGTCTTCTTGCAGAAGGGACAGGCATCCAATGCTTTGTCTTTCTTCTACTTCTTGGGTTTGGCAGCCTTCTTCTGGGGCTTTCTCTTTGCCTTCCTTTTCTTACCCAATTTGCCAGTTTCAACAAGCATGGCAATGGGCTCATCCTTTTTAATCAATTCTTTAGCTCTTTGCAACATATTGTTGAGCTCTTGCAAGCTGACGTTCAGCTTGTTCATGTTGTAGTTCATGATGAATGGATTAAAAGATGGAGGCAGAGAGTTGAGAATAGCATCGATCTGTGTTACCAAATCCAACCCGGATCCAAGAGCCTCCAGTTCGTTGATATAACCCATCATCCAGAGACAATGGTCGTGAACTTGTTGGTTCTTGGACATCTGCGCGGTCATGAATTGTTTTAAGAACTTCTATCGAGTAGAATGATTCTGCTCTTCGCACATTGTCTTAAGACTATTCAATACGTCATTGGCAAGTTCAATCTGATCGAACTGCCTCTGAATTGGATTGTCCAAAGAGGCAATGATATAGCAGCGGGCAAGGGAGTTTTTCTCCTCCCATTCTTGGTATTCTCGTCTATGGGGCTCAGAAGCCCTATCTCCCAAACGATCCAGGGCAGGATTCTTGGCTACCTTATCCAACTTTTCAGAGGTTAAGAGCAACATAAGGTTCTTGTACCAATCGGCATAGTTTGGGCCCTTAAGCTTGTTGTCATCAAGAAGCTTTGCAAATGATCTATTTTCCATTTTCTGATAAAAGAGCAAACATCAGTCCACAACCTAATTTGATTCATGTTCATTTCATAGATATGGATTTTAATCTACGATCCATTTTCATTTATTCATCTCTGAGATTTCTCTCCTTTCTCAGTGACGGAGACTATGGGTTATCTCTAGAAATGTGGGAAATCACATAGGGTGCATGGAGCTATCTGTTTCAGCTGCATAACCCCACCACCTTTCTGTGAAGGATCACATCCACTCATCATATGAGTTTTCCCTTTGGCCTCTGTCAGACAAGGTTCAGAGCCATTTTCAGGTAAACCTTTCTGTCCAGTGAGTGCTTACCTATCATATTTGTGAACGCCAATGTACCGTGAGAGAGTTTCCATTTTCTGGTGAAGCCCCTCCCACATCGGTCTATGACGCCCCTATCATCTAATGAAACACTTGGATAGCCCATTTTCTGGTGTGTTTCCTCATTACTGAAGGACCCATCCTCATGCTAATGATGGAAGGCCTCTAGAGAGTTCATCATATGAATTTCCTTATCACCTGCACTCATATTAGCTGGAGGGAACAGTAATTACACCCTAGTTTGATTTAGGTCAAACCAAAGTGGCTCCCACTGACTTTCGTAAAGCCAGATTTTGGTGGGCCTTAAATCGGCTTGGGTTCTGCACGTAACCTCTTGATGAGGTATGGGGCCCACCACTGAGGGAGGTCATCCAATGACCAAAAGGGACACCATGGCAATGATGTGCATTTAGTCATGGTGTACGTAAGAGACACTGTCGAATGATCATGGGCCAAGCACTTATGGCCCATGTACGCATCACATCACACATCCAAACATCTCATGCAGGGATAAATTGATCCAATCAATTAAATATCTATAAGGCCTATTGGAAACCCATTTTAAATCCATAATATTAACCATTAATATTATCTAGGTATATGGGCTGAAGTAGGGTTACCCAATTCAGCCCATATAGCTTTATTCTTTGAAGTGGGCTTTTAGCAGTTTTAACTATTTAAAATTGGGCCTTTACAGGTTGGGTCGAATTAACCATTTAATTAAATATCAATCCTCAGGCCCATTAGTGGGAAAATTAGGACTGACTTTCAGTCTTGATTAAACCCTAGATTTGGTCCAAACAGTTTTGAACCAATCTTGGTTCGAATGGGTCTAGGGTTTGATCTTTAATTAAATCTTTAATTCAAGAAAATAATCTGAAATTAAATAACTGATAAAAGAAAATCAAGAATCAATTAAGCAGGGTTGTTCGCACAATCCATCCTGCAAAACAGAGGTTAGATCACAGATTGCAGTTTCACAAACTGCAAATCGCAGATTCTATGTCTCCCATCTGCGAAATCTCCTTCTCTGCGAAATAAATAGAAATTCTATTTCTATTAATAATTACATAAGATCAAATGCCTATACATTGAGTCTAAAAAAAAAATTATTTACAGACCAAATGTAATAAATCAAGAAACTGCAAATCTTGCAGTTCTCCCTACGCAATCAAGAATTCGATCTCCTCTTGTACGAACAGCCCATAAATCAAGAAAATCATAAAGAACTATTCTAAACAATAATCAGATTTATATAAAATTAATTTCAGATTATTTTCCCATCAATTTTGGGAACAAATTTCCCAAAACCCATATCTGTGCAAACTGGGTAGAACGCCTTCTCCCTATTTGCGCAGGTTCATATCAGAAACAGAATGGTTCAAGATTTGAACCATGGCTCTGATACCACTGAAGGGATAGGATATCCATCACATGGACGCCCAAAGATTGCGGAATAAGGGGGCGAATTGCAAAAATTTTTCTCTCCCTTCAACTGGGAATCAAATTCCCTATTTAGAAAGTCATATTTTCAATGATCATTCTTGAACCATAAACTGAACCAGATCTGAACCAAAAGGAGTAGGGAGGGATTATACCTGATACGGAGATGGATCCAAAAACTACTCCCACTGAAGATGGCGCAGTGTAGGGTGGAGCAGAATCAGCAGTGTTCTTCCAAAAGAACTTGACTCTTCGCAAGAATCAACTAGATGGCATGTGAGCACAGCTTCCTATCAATTCTTTCTCAAAGAACTGATGTCAAGATTGAATCTTGACTTCTCCCACAACTGGAGATCGAACAGGCAAACAGGGCAGCAAGAACAGGTAGGCAGTAAGAAAAGAATTCTGCTAAGATGCTTAATTCTTTCTTCTTGATTTCAGCACTTAAGAGGATGTGAATGTGATGTCTCCTAAAGGCTTCCGCCCCCTCCTGCTTTTGTTAACCTAAAAGATCAGCTCCTAATCCAATTAGGAGCTGCTTATCCAAATCATATTTGGATAAGATCTCTCTTTAGGTGATAGGGATAAACCCTTATCTTATCTGCAGATTAGATTAACTTTCTCCTAATCTCATTAGGAGGTTTCTAGATCTGAATCACATTCAGATCTGGACTCTCTGAGTGGATAGGGTCAAGACCCTATCCTATATGCTAATCCATCTCAGAATTTGCCCCATTATTAACTAATTAAATAGCCCAATTTGAAATGGGCTTTAGGCCCATTAAGCTTATGTGCTCACTTAACCTTCCTAACTGCTACCCAATTGGGCTTCCTTTTATGGCGTGGGACCCAAACATTGATCTACACATCAGCCACATGGGTTTGGCTCAGCCTTTGTTACAAGGCCTGGCCGAATACACTGTTAAGAACAGTGCACCCTCTGAAACCCATCTCATGGGCTCTTTGGGCCCAACACTTACCCTAAGTGGTCCCTGGGCCAAGACACCTTGTAACACCCAGGGACTATAGGCAGATGCAAGATTAGCCCATCAGGTATCATTCTCAATGGTCTTACACTTAACCTCTCAACCCATAATGATCATACACTGCCCGACAAGAGAGGACCTCTCCCTCGGCTGCAAGGAATAGTGTTGCACTCTCTACTTATATGGATCCTGGGAATTAAAACATTTTGCAAATCATTTCGAAACCATATATATATATATATATATATATACTTTTATATCTCATATAAAATATAATTTGCAAAACAAATCTCAACGATTGAAATCGGCTGCCGGCAGTCTTGGTTTCCATTAGTGAGAGTGCATCCCCGATCATTACCTTTGTCCGACAAAGGGGCTGATCCTGTCACTATGATCACCCACTCAGATCAATTCTCAGACTGTCCCAACATACCCAGGTTTGGACCCCCACTAAGGATGTCACTGGTTGGTATATCAAAGACAGCCTAATCCGACACCCAGTGCAGTATCATAATCGAGTCTAGGGGTCGGGTGTAACCTTCCAGTTTTGCCCATCAATCTCTAAGGTCCAGGACAATACTGGAAATCTGGTCTAGTTCAAAGATTCAATTAATCCTACACTGTATGTGCCTAGGGTCTCACCTTGGCAGCTGAGACAGGCCACCCCAACCGACTTGGTGGCACCACATTGTCAGCCTTGTCAGGATAGGTCTCCCTAGACCAACCCACTGGCTGTGAACATTCTAAACTAACACGAGTCTCAATAAGTGTCCAGTTTAAGGGTATTACATAGAAACACACCAAGGGAACATGAATCAAATATGCACTTTTATTCATTTACAATAAAATCATAAAGTACATCAATTTGATTGAAGCTAAGGGCATACAAAACTGTCTAACATGTAGCAGACCCATTGACTAAGCCACACACAGAAAATGTTTGAGAAACACATGGAAAGTCTAGGACTCCGGCTTGTACCCGATTGGACCTAAGTGCAAGTGGGAGCTATTTGACAATGTATGCCCTTAGCTCCAATAAGATTGATGTACATTATGACATTTATTGTAAATGAATAAAATACATATTTGATTTATGTTATAGTGACGTGTTTCTATGTAATACCCTTAAAATGGACACTTAATGAGACTCGTGTTAGTTTAGAATGTTCACAACTATTGGACAAGTCTGGGGAGATTTATCTTGCTAAGGCTGACACTAGTGTACCGCCAAGTGTTGGGATGGCCTGTCTCAGCTACCAGGGTGAGACCCGAGGTACATGTAGTGTAGGTTCACTTGAAATCCTGAACCGGACTAGATTTCCAGTATTGCCCTGGACCTTGGTGATTAGTGGGCAAAACTAGAAAGTTACACCTGACCCCTAGACTCGATTATGATACTGCACTAGGTGTCGGATTGGGCCGTCTTTGATATGCTAATCAGTGAGATCCTTAGCGGGGGTAACCTAGGTATGTTGGGACAGTCCAAGAATTCATCTGAGTGGGTGATCATTGTGACAGGATCAGCCTCTTTGTCAGACAAAGGTAATGATCAGGGATGCACTCTCTCTTATGGTTTCAAAATGTTTGCAAAAGGTTTTAATTCCTGGGATCCATGTGAGTAGAGAGTGTAGCACTATTCCTTGCAACCGAGGGAGAGGTCCTCTCTTGTCGGGCAGTGTTTGATCATTATGGGATGAGAGGTTAAGTGTAAGACCATTGAAGGTAATACCTGATGGGCTAATTTTGCATTTGCCCACAGTCCTGAGGTTTTTATAAGGTGACTTGGCCCAGGGACCACTTAGTGTAAGTGTTGGGTCCATTAAAAGTCCATGTGATGGGCTTCAGGGGGTTCACTGTCTTTTTAGTGAATTCGGTCAGGCCTTGTAACAGAGGCTGGGCTGAATCCATGTGGCTATTGTGTAGATCAATGTTTGGGTCCCACACCATACAAAAAAGCCCAACTAGGCAACAGGTTGGAAGCAGTTTGAGCACTTAGACTTCATGGGCCTAAAGCCCATTTCGAATTGGTCTAGTTTGACTAGTTAAATAAGTGGGCGGATCTGGGATTACATCAGCAGATAGGATAGGGTCTTACCCTATCCACTAAGAGAGTCCAGATCTGAATTCAGATCTGGAAACTTCCTAATGAGATTAGGAGAGAGCTGATCTAATCTGCGGATAAGATAAGGGCTTATCCTTATCTCTTAAAGAGAACTCCTAATTCAAATACAGATTTAGATTAGGAAATTCCTAATGAGGTTAGGAGCTCTCTTTTAGGTTATAAAAGGAGAAGGGGTGAACCATTCAGTTCATCCTCAACCTCCCAAGCTTCTCAGAGATCAAATCTCAGGGTATCCAGAGAGAAGACAGCAACAGTGTGATTGCATCATCTTCTCCTTGTGTTTCCTCCAGTTGCCGCCATATTGCAAGTTCGATCTCCTTCCTTTGTAGGAGCGATCAAGAGGGGTCTTGATATCAGTCTTTGGAGAAAGGTTGATCAGAAGTCATTCTCACTGCCTCCATCGAATTCTTGTTGAAGAATTCAGTTCATTGGACAGACCCTACTGATTCTGCTCCACCATTCACTGTGTCATCTTCAGTGGGAGCAATCTTTAGAGTTTTTCATTGGGTGTGAACACCTTTGTTGGGAGATATTGCATCTTCGTATCAGGTATATCCCTCTCCTACAGTTTTGGTTCAGATCTAGTTCGGTTCTTGGTTCAAGATTGATCTTTGAAAATGCAGATTTTCTAAAACAGGGAATGTGATTCCCAGATGGGAGAGAGAAATTTTTGAAATTTCGCCCTACCTTCTTGCAGGGTTTGGCCATCCATATGATGGATCTCTCATCCCTTCAGTTGTTATATCCCATACTACCTCTCTATTTGGATTGAAAATTTTAATATAAAATAAATAAGTTTAACCTAATGATTTCACACAAAATTTTGTTTATAAGGAGGTTTATTAAGATATCTTGCAAAATCAAGTATTTTAATTATGGTTGCTATCAAAGTTTGTAGTTTTTTAAGTTATATAATTTGTACATTCAATTCGTTGTTTCTCTTATTCTTTATTAATTATAATTTTTCTAAAAAAAATTAAAATGAGGCTGTAATTGCCTAAAATTTACTATCAAAGAAGTCATTGATAGGTGATTAGAAGACTAAAGAGGGAATTTAATGGAAAAGTGCATGTCAACGACAAGATAGTTAAATTTCATTGTTTAAAAAAATACAATTTGTATTACAATTAAGGGAATATGGTTTCTACATACCCCTTTTAGGTCGTAATTGATGTCATTGTCATCATTCGGGTCAGAATGAAATGAAAAAATTACAAATGTATTCTTTCATAGCAATCTAAATGATTCTTTGGAATTAATAGATCATTTGATGGAAGAAAAACATGATATTAATAGATTATGGTTTAAGTTTGAGAAAAAGCCAAAAGATGATGGGGCATTTCTTAATGATCACTATAACACCAAATTAAGCCTCTATTGTCATTTAGAAAATAATGATTTTTCAGTGATAAGGAAGATTTTCTATCATGCATATTTATCCACATTATCACCACCATTATAAAAAGTTGGCTTCAGATTCATTAAAGACCAAATACCAAATGATTTTGGAGATTTATTGTATATTTTATTGTACCGTGAAAACTCATGATGAATTCTATGATAGAAGAAGTGAAATGCAACTTAAATTTACCTAATCAGGATGATGTCCATCATTGAATATATTTGATTAGTATGTAGTGTTTCTAATGCAATAAATATTACTCATTTTAAATGTATAACTAGTATTATAAAATTGCAAATGTCCAAGTTGTAAATGAGGAGTAATAAGGATTTAGAACACAAACTCTTTTGATTCAACATGGCATATTTCAACCATTCATGTTCAATTGTTGCATATGAATCAACTGCATACTGTTGAAACAATTTTTCTCCTTCTAAAAGCATTGTTCCTTTTTTTCTCTATATTGTAACCTTGATGCACCAAATGCTCTCAATGAAACATTTGATGAAAAACTATTGACCCACATGCTAATGCTATGCCAGTGTGCAACCCATCGGTACCATATTGGAAATAACAAAGGATATTGTAGTATCATATATGATGGGTAAGTTTCATCAATTCTTTGCAAAATACATTCTTTTACTTGGACAATAATATCTCAATTCACAGCTGCCTCAAATCCATCATCAACTATCAGTGCAGCTATTTCACCCGTTATTGGATTTATTATTTTCTTCCTTTCCTTGATTCCGTGATCCATATATCTCAATTCACTTGGACAATAATTGAGAAAACTTAGGTTTCCTTCCAAGGGCTAGAAGCAACGATCCTATCTTGTGAAAGTTTTCTTTATTAATCCTAAAGTTTTATGGGCCTCTTTCATCTAACACATGACAATCAATTCTTCCACCCATTGATGTAAATGGTGACATAGAATTATAGCTCCTTATATTTACTTTGATTTTTTTTGTCATTAAGAAGCGATTTCAAATATTGTGTGGTGGGAAAAAATGGTAGTTTCACTTTGTCATCTTGACAACAAAGGGTAAATCTTGGGTTTAACTTTAAAGACTTACTAATTCTTTCCTCAATCCACATGATTGCAAAATAATGGTTATGGTTACACTTAACAGATTTCTCTCCAAAACTCCATCCTTCATTGAATCTTCTTGGAACAACAACACTTGATTGCCCCTCTATTAGTATCGATGACCTCATCAAAAACTCCTTTGCATGTCTAAATGTTTGAGCCTCTCTTATTAATCTTATATTTGAATAAGAAGACCTCTCTACCAACAATTTATTATGAAGCTTGCCTGTTAATCTCACAGCTCAAGTAAGTCTCTTTACTAAAGAAACATCATCTTTGTCTTTTGGGATAATGATCTAAAGTTCAATGATCTTCTGGTATCTAATGCTCTCTTCTCATGCCATTGTTCTACATTATTGGAGAATATATAGGGGAGGCTTAAGAAAAAGTGTTTCATACTTCTCAAATGTACAATTATTCTAAAAGCCTCTATTTGAATCTAATTATCACATGTGGTGAGGCCTAGATAGTTCTTGAAATTGTTTCTAAGGTTGGGAAATTTTAACTAACATTGGTTCATATTTTTAAAGTTGTGGTGTACAATATAAAATATAAATCAATTAGAACACTTACAATAAAATGTAATTAAGACAATGTATGTAATCATAGGTCACAACAAAATCAATTGCCAACACATGCAAGTCATATGATATGTAACCACATTAAAATCAATTATAAACACATGCAACACATATGGTATGTAACTACATCATAATCAATTACCAACACAATCATTTGATAATTTAATGTAATTTTTTTATAAGTTTTTACTATTTATATTAATTTCTTCTAATTACTATTATTTTTGAAGATTACTGATAATTATTTTTGTTGATTCTCAGTAATTTATCATATCTATTGGAAATAGTATTAATTCATTTTATTTGTAATATTTTGGACACTTTTTGGTAATTAAGACAAATTTTCTAAAATATTTGTAACTTTTGGAAATTATCATATTTTCTAGTAATACTGATAATTTATTAGTATTTTCTTGGTTAATTTATACTAATTTAAAACAACATTTCATAAATTATTCGTAAATATTGGTAATTTTTTACTTTTCTATTAAATTCTAGAAATTATAATATATTTTTATAAATATTGGTAATCTAATTTTGATCATTTTTTAAATTAATTTATTTTCATCTCTACTAATTTATGACAATTTATGGTATTTTTTTATATTTTTTTTATTTAAATTAATTTCTAGTAATTACTATTATTTGTTTGAAGATTACTGGTAATCATTTATGTTGATTATTTAAATTGATTTTTTGTAATTTATCATAATTTCTTGTAATCTTGGTAATTTATTTTTTGGTAATTATTTAAGTTGATTTTTGGTAACTTATCAAGTCTATTGGAAATAGTATTAATTATTTTGTGGTAATGCTTTGGAAATTTTTAGTAATTATGACAATTTTTTCTTGGATATTGATAATTTTCTATTGCATATACTAATTTCTTGAAATTATAATATTTTCTGGTAATATTGATAATCCTTTTATTATGGTTAATTTCTGTTAATTTCTTCTAATTTAAAACAATTTTTCATAAATTATCAGTAAATTTATATTTTTTCTGTTAATTTCCAGAAATTGTCATATTTTTGGAATTATTAGTAATCTATTTTTGTTTATTTTCTTGGTTTATTTTTACTAATTTATGACAATTTATGGTAAATTTTTGTAATGTTTTTTCTATTTATATTACTTTTTTGTAATTTATATTATTTTTTGAACAATATTGCTAACTATTTATGTTTATTATTTACTTTGGTTTTTGGTAATTTATCATACTTTTTGTAATATTTGTAATTTATTTTTGGTTATTTTCTTAGATAATTTCTGACCATCTCTACTAGTTTATAACAATTTATGGTGATTATTGATAATTGGTTTCTATTTAAATTGATTTCTGGAAGTTAATATTATTTTTTGAAGATTAAGGATAAGTATTTGTGTTTTTTTTGGTAATTTATTATATTTATTGAAAATCATTTAAATTCCTTTTTAGTAATTTTTGGTACTTATGACAATTTTTCTTGGTTAATTTTGTTCATTTCTACTAATTTAGGGAAATTATGATATTTTCTATTTATTTTTGTAACTCGTATTATTTTCAACTAATCTATATTAATTTCCAATTTAGTTAAATAAATGAACTTTTTAATTAAAATAAAATAAATTATTGATAATTTTCCAAAATTATACTCAAATGGAAACTTTTTTAAGTAATATTATTTTTCAACAAATATACAATGATTTTCAATAGACAAAATGAATAAATCTAAATGAAATAAACTCAATTACCAACAATCATCAATCATTTTTAACAACAAATATAGTCGAATATATTAAATTGATCAATAAATAGTGTAATCTCTAATAACAATTTAATCTATAATAAACAAATACAAAAAATATTTTCTGGAATTATTAATTGATATAAGCGAAATAAGGTTTTTATTATTAATATAGTAATATTTGTTCTAATTTTAATATATAAAAAATATTTTTTTAAAGTTATTACATAATATTAATATTTTGTTACACAATTATTTTGTTACATGATTTAAATAATTTTATTTTTAAGTTATTTTCTACTTTAAGATAAAATGTATATAAATTTTAACATAATATAATTTAACTTAAATATTTTAATTACATAAAATAATTAATTTATTTTTGGTTATTGAAATTTATAACTGAATCTATTTTTACTCAATTTAATATAATTCATTTTCTAACTGAATTTTCTAAATAACAATTATCCTAAAATTGACTAGAATTTTTTAAACAATATAATTTATATCTTTTAATTATCTTTAAAATAATAAATTTAATTATTTTTAATTAAAATATATTATTATTAATCGTGTATTATAATTATTCAGATTAATATATAATTATTATTAACAAATCACATTTATTCGTAATTGTAATCATTATTTAATTTCTATTATCTATTAAATTATTTTTTCATATAATTTTGAAAGTTGTTACATAATATTAAATATTTTGTTATATAACTTAAATATTTTATCTATTGAAAATGTTATGTTATGTAAGATAAAAATATATCAGTTGTAATTATATAAACAATAATTTATATGTATTTTCAATTTATATTGTTAATTTTAATATTGTAATTTATATAAAAATTAATTAATTGATCGTTATTTAATGACATTATTGGAAATAACTATTTAGAATTATTTAATTATTTATGAAATAATTTATGTGTTGTAATTTATATTTTTTACTTTATATAATTTCTACATCTTAATTATCTATAATATAATAATATTATTCATTATTATTGTAATTGAAATTATTATTATGTAATAATTATTAAATGAATAGTAATAATTATAATTATTATTTGGTGTCCGTCTATAACATGATAAATCTAACAACTCTGGCCCGTCACATAATAATTGAAAATGGGTTGACGTTGACCCGTTTTCCTTTATCTTCTTAACCCGACTATAAAAATGGGTGTTTGAAAACCTTTTTTTTCTTATTTTGGTTTTCTAGCTTCTTAAAGTTTTTTTTCCTTTCTAACCACGCCTATAATGTTCACACTATACATGGAATTCAAAAAGATGGAGAAAATTATACTTTTTACCCAGATTCAAGAGCAAAACTGATTGTTCACGCATGGTGTCCAAAATAGTGTCTTTTTGTCCTTGTTTTTAGTCAAAAACAAAGATATTTAATGTGGGTTTGGAATAGAGAAAGAAGAAAGGAGATGGGGAAGGCAATTTTATTTGTTTGGGCGATGATTTATTGACCTTTCACTTGAAAAGTGGTGTCCTTCCTCCATTATTTTTCATCAAAGAAGAAAGAGATTTTAAGAGTAATCAAAATAGAGAAAGAAGAAAAGAGTTGGGGAAGTAATAATAGAATAGAAGAAAGGAGTTGGAGAAGTTTTGACCTCAGCCTATGCTTTTTGTCTAAAACCAAGAAAGAATAAGTGGGTTGTGAAGTTTTGGTCGTGAAAAAAAAAAGTAAAAATCATGTCCTAGTTGGATATGATTTAAGGGAAGTTTTTGATGAAGTGTGAATCACCTGACTTCCCTGCTGGAGGACAGCACGGATGATTAGTAGATGAGGTTGGTAGATGGATCTACACAAATAGAATATTAGAGTACCTGGGGGTTTGGACCTGGGACAAGCACTCTGATGCTTAAGTTAGTCGAGCTTATGAAAGTTTTTTAGAGAGCAGAACGAAAAGGAGAGTGGGGGCAAGAGGATTAATTGCAGTTAATCACACATACCTTGTGAAGGTATGAAGGCGCCTAATTATAGGCCTTGGGATCCAAGAGCCATGTTTGAGATATCTGCGAGTGATATGATTTATCAGCCCATTATCCTCAGAGCATGTTGCTCCGGCCCTAGGGACGATCCTCATCAAATCTCTCTGAATCCTTCAAGGACTGGGTCATTCCTGCTAGGTGGATGACATGTCACTGTCGGTTTTGGAACCGATAGGTGTTCGAACCGGATAAGGAAAGCCCACCTTGTAGATTAGTACCCCAAAGGTCAAGCTTGGCGAAGAGAGTAGCCTAGCTCAGGGTGATTACGGCCTGGCTCCTTATGCTAGTTCTTCAACGGATTGCAGTTCAAGAACGAACCAGATTGCCCTGTTCTGGTCGTATGATATGTCATATCTCGAGCACGCATAGACACCACGTGAAAATTAGGTTCCACGGATATCAAAAACATGTTAAACTCTTTTTTGCCTCAGATCAATCTCAATCGTTCGTAGGCCGGATTCCCCATCTATAATTAGGGGCCTTTGGGGAATCCCATTTGCTTTTGTCTTCTAAGCTTTGATTGAGCTTGGAGCAAATTCAAGTTAGAGAGCTCGGTGCGGTTGAAGTCGAAAAGGTCGGTTTTCTTAGTAGTCCGATGAGCCCTTTCTTTTCTTTCCTTTTGCTTTTCCTTTTCACCTTTAAATTATGTATAGAAGCGAGTCTAGAGAGGGGGGAGCATGTCGTTCACACCGAGGAGGGGTTCTTGGCTCAGGAATGATAAGTTTCCCATAAAGGGGCCTCGACCTCCCATTATCAACTCGAGGACAAGTTGGAGTTTGGCCCGGTCGAGCTCTCACCTAAGGAGACTATACAACTCATAACCCTGTATAGAATCCTAGACCAGTATGAGTGTTGCCTTCCAATTGAGGGCCAAATGCCTTGGGAACATGAGAAGAATGAGGTCTGCATCTTCAAGTAGGCCTTGGTGGTCAGGCTCAGTTTCCCACTTCAACTCCTCATCGTTGAGGTGCTGGAGTATTATAACATCTTGATTACTCAACTTCATCTAAACTTTGTTTGGATCCTTGTAGGCACCATTTCATTCTATTACCACTACGATTTTCCTCTGGCCCTTAGGAACTTCACCGACCTCTATAACCTGAAGAGAAATCCCTCCTAATCCAAATTTGATTTGGATTAGCTCCTAATTAGATTAGGAGAAGTGCTTTATATAAGGGACTAAGAGGGGAGGGGCAAACATACTAATTCTCTCCACTCTCTTGCTCACTTCTCTTCTTCCTTGCCCCCTAGAAACCCTAACTTGACCTTGCTCTGATAGGAGCTGATAACCATCAGTCGTCTACTATGTTTTTGCAAGAAAAACATCAAAGCATATCAGGTTCACATACCCACTTTGATACAAGAAAATTGTAGACCGGTTTTTTTTCTGAAATTGTATTGCTGAATCAGCTTCACATACACATTGCACCATCTTCAATTGGAGGCCAATTTTGGGACTGATATTGGGTGTGAACTATCACTAGGAAATAGGGTCTCAGGTTGGGTTAAATAATTTTTTTAAGATTCAGCCATCCACCAAACTTGGTTTGGCTATTTCAAATCTGGTTTCTATCCGTTCCAACAATGGTATCAGGGCATTAGGTTTAATTTTTGTACTAAACCAAATTAGATTTGAGAGAAACATCAAATCGACATGAGCTAATCTAGCCAACTTTACCTAGTCAGCATTATCTAAGAATCTAGTTCTCAGATTGGGGCCAATAATCTAAAATTTAATCTTTATATTTTTTGATATTATTCAAAATGATTCTATGGTAAATTCTTTAATTCTTGGGCCGAAAGTGTGATGGAAATCGAATTCTTTATTGGTGGCAAGTTCAGTGCACACCATGCGATATTGATATTATTAGGGTCTTTCTTGATGTAAGCATTAGAGATTAGGATTTTCTAAGTTTGTTTATATTGGATTATATGCTAGAGATGACGGAGAATGAGATCAATTTGGAGATAGCAGATCTATGGTTTCTTGTAGATTGTCCAAATTAGATTCGAACCATCACACTATCAGCCCTAGTTATTTCATTCTATTATATTACTAATTATTTTTTGATTTGATTGTGAATCATACCTGAAAATTTTTAGATCATAATCTCTATGAATTGATGCATGTTTTGGGCACCAAACCCTAGTTTGATCTACCTTACATGGGCTGAACCTTGGGTTCTTTGGTGACTATTAAGAGCCCATAAGATCACTAATTAAGTTATCAATTTTGGACCTAGGGTAGGGGTTTAATGGGCCTTTGCATGGACTAATTCGGCCCATACTTGTGAAAACTAGTTAAGTTTAGATTAAAGAAAGATAAGCCCATTTTAGCATGGACAACTATATGGGCTAAATGGGCCAAACTACGTTTTGCAGTTTTGCTCATATACCAAGACAATTTTAATTGGATAAATGGGCCCAATAACGGGTTGATAGTGTGTTAATCAAAATGAATCTAGGTTTTATAAGATTTAAGTTGATTTTTGATCAATTATGTGTAATGTTCTATGTGAATGTGATTCGAACATAGACAATAAGTGCTTGGCCCATGCAAAGACTTTATGTGGCTCTCTACGCCCATCATGGATGAATGCACATCATTTCCATGATGCCCATGGATCATTGAATGATCTCCCACTTAATGAGCCCTTTCTCTTGTTTCCTTTCCAAAGAGGGAAACTCCACAGGAACCCTAGCACATTTAGGGCCCACTTAAATCTATCTTATGAAAGTCAATGGGAGACACTATGGTAAGACCTAAAACCGACCTAGGAACTGATATAATTGTTTCCTCATCAATGATATAAGTGCAAGATGATTGAGAATATCATAAGATAACTTCTCTAAAGGCCTTTCGTCATTAGCATGAAAATGAGTTGAATTGTTTCACTAAGGCAGTCAGTTGAATTGCTCCATTAGATAATAAGAACATTACAGAGTAGTAGGAGGGGCCTATCCTAAAATGGAGGACTCTTTCACTATATCTTGGGGATTCTGATATGATGGGTCAATGATTATCCATTAGAAAGGTTTAACCTAAAACGACTATGAACCTTATTTAATGGAGATCAAAGGAGAAGCTCATGAGACATGGGTGGATTCATGATCCTTCACAGAAAGTGATGGAGTTATGTAGTTGAAACAGTTGACCCCATACATGTATATGATTCCCCACATTTTCAGAGACATGAATAATGTCTCCATCCTTGAGATAGAGGAATATCTTATAGATAAACAAATGAAAATGGAATGTAAATAAAAATTCATTCTATGATACATAACATGAGACGATAGTCAGGTCATGAACTAATTACTCATTCCATTTGTTAGAAATGGCACATGAACCATTTTCTAAATTGATAGATGAAAACAAACTCAAAGGACCCAAATACACAAACTAGATCCAAAACCTTAACCTGCTGCTCAATTCAAAAAATTACTCAAAATTGCCAACGAAAAAGCACCTGAATGTCCCAATGAAAGAGCTTCTAAGGCAAGAAAGAATGAATATTAGGAATGGAAAGAGAAGAATGCTTTGGTTGATTGTTACATCACTGCCTCACTGGACAACTCTATCTAAAAACAATTTGATAGAATAACTACTTCCAAAGAACTTATAGATCGCTTGAAAGCCATGTATGAGGAGCAGAATCATTCTGCATGACAAAATGTCCTCAAATTGTTGATGACCACTAGGATGTCTAAGAACCAGCCAATTCATAACCATGTTAGGAAGATGATAAGGTTCATAAATGAATTGAAGGCTCTTGGCTCCAAATTAGATGATGATACAAAAAATGGTTCGATGTATGTGGTCCCTTGAATGTTATGATACACAACCAACAATCTTATTTTATAACTTTAACCAATGATTATTTTCAGTATGGCTACATATACCTAAGTCTGAATCCTATGAAAAGTTCAAAGAATTTGATCAATAAGTCAAGAAACAGTTGGGGAGATAAATAAAAACCCTTAAATTAAATCGATGAAGTGAATATCTCTCTAATGAATTCAATGACTACTTAAATGACAATGGGATTATATGACAACTATCACCTCCTGCTACGCCACAATTAAACAACATATCAAAGAGAATAAATTGAACTTTATTAGATATTGTCCAATCACTCCTCGTCCATTTAGAGTTACCTATATCCTTTTGGGGATACGCATTAGAGACTTACGATCTACGTACTGAATTGGGTTCCAACCAAGCCAGTTCCTAAGACTCCATATAAGCTACAAACTGGCAAAAAACCAAGTGTCAAACACGTTAAAGTATAGGGTTGTCTAGCACATGTCAAAAAGACAAGTGCAAACAAATCAAAATCTAAAACCAATTGTTGCCTATTATAGGCTACCCTAAGGGCTCTATTAAGTATCCCTTCTATGACCCAAGAGAACAAAAGGTCTTTGTTAATCGAAATGCTCACTTCTTAGAAGATGACTACATCCTGAGCAATCATCATTAAGAAGTTATTCTTGATAAGGGGGCTTAAGAGTAGTGGGAGATAACCCATAAGTTTCAAATATTGAAACCCAACTTAAAAGATCTACTTAGGCATCTATACCTCCTATAAATTTCAGCTATGATCAAGAAAGAAAATTGATGGAAGCCATGTACAGTGAGGAAGATCCCTTGATTTATACAGAAGCTATAATAAATATAAACTCCTTAAAGCAATCGATTGAAAGTGGATCTATAAGAAGAAGAAGGGCCCTGATGTGGAAAGGTTGAGACCTATAAAGCTCAACTTGTGAAAAAAGGTTATACTTAGAAAGGAGTCAATTATGAGGAAACATTCTCGCCTGTAGCCATGCTTAAATCCATTAGGATGCTATTGGCTATAGTCGCACACTACGTTTATGAAATTTGGTAAATAAATGTCAAAACTACATTCCTAAATGAATATCTTACTAAAGAGCAACCAAAAGACTTGGTTTCTAAGGGCCAGGAACACATGGTGTGTAAGCTCAATAGATCCATATATGGACTAAAGCAATCTTCTAGAAGTTGGAATATCCGTTTTGACTCATCAATCAAACAGTTTGATTTTGAGCAAAATCCTAATGGACCATGTGTTTACAAAATGATAGTGGGACAAGGTTGCAATCTTTGTTTTATATGTAGATGACATTCTACTCATTGGGAATGATGCAAGAATGTTAACAATGGTGAAAGTATGGCTTTCATAGTAATTCTCCATAAAAGATCTTGGAAATGTTTCTTATATCTTGGGACTTCAACTCTATAGAGATAAATTGGATTGTCCCAATCTACTTATATTGACAAAATTGTCAAAAGATTCAACATGCAAGATTTTAAAAAGGGATTCGTTCCTTTCAGACATGGAGTTATTCTCTCCAAACAAAGATCACCTAAGACCCCTGAGGAGATAGAGGACATAAAAAATGTTCCCTATGCCTCTACCGTAGGGAGTATCATGTATGGTATGTTGTGCACTTAACCTGAGAAATCCAACACAAGGTAAGAACATGAGATGTTGACTTATAATTTAACCTAAATGATAGAAAGTTTACATCTAGATACATCTTAATGTTGGGATGTTGTGCATTCAGTAAGAGAAGTAGCAAACAAGGGTCTACAAAAAACTCCATGACTGAGGATGAGTATATTGACGTAAGTAAGGCTGCCAAGGAAGTAGTGTGGATGAAGAAATTCATTTAGGAATTAGGATCCGTACCATCTAGCACATCACCCATTCCACTGTTGTGTGACAACACTAGAGCCATTTCTCAAGATAAGGAGCCGAGAGCCCACTTAAAGTTAAAGAACATCGAGAGGAAATATCACATTCTACGAGAGATTGTTAGTAGAGGAGAACCAAATTCAAAAGGAAGCATCAACGAAAAATGTGGCAAATCCATTAACTAAGCCACTAAAATAGAAAGTGTTTAAAGGAAACATGGATAATGTAGGATTGAGGATAATACATGATTGAACCTAAGTAAAAGTGGGAGTTGTTACATAATATATTCCCTTAGCTCTAACTAGATTGATGTACATAAACATCAATCAGTTAATGAGTAAAGTACATTATAGTTTCATGTTATTATCGGTGTGTTTTTTTGTGAATTACTCCTTAAACTAGACACTTAAGAGACTCATGTGTGTTCTTAACCATTGGATAGACTTAGGGAGTTTATCCTAAGAAGTCTAACCTAGTGTGTTTCCAAATTGGTGGAGTAGCTTGTCTCAGCTCCTAGGGTTAGACACCAAACACAAATAATGGATGTTTAGAAGAAACACTAAACTGCGACCAATTTCTAATTATGCCCTGGACCTTAGATATAGATGGAAAATTTGGAAAGTTGTACTTAACCCTAAACTTGATTATGATACTGCACTAGGTATTAGACTAAGTTGTCTTTGTTGTGTCAACTAGTGAAATCCATCAAGGTTTAAATGCCTAGGTAAGTTGGGGCAGTTTAAGAAATTATTTGAGTGGGTGATCATAAAGATAGGATTAGTCCTTTGTCAGACAAAGTGAATATCAAGGTTTACACTCTCTCTGATAGAAACCTAAACTGTTGGTAGTAGATTTAATTGTATTAGAAATCTGATTTGCAAAATTTATTTATATGCTATATTACTATTTTATGAAAAAGGTTTGCAAAAGCTTTTAATCTCGGGATCCATTCAGGCAGAGAGTGTGAAACTGCATTTTGCAGTCAAGGAAGAGGTCTTTCCCTATGGGCATTGTTTTGATGATTATGGGCCAGGAGGTTAAGTGTAAGAGGTCATTACATAGCTGATTACCTAATGGGATTTATCTTAAATAAGCCCATTATCCTTGGGTCTTTATAAGGTAGTTGAATCCAATGACCATTTATGTATAAATATTGGACCCAAACTGAGCCCAAGTTGATTGGGTCAGGGGTTCACTGCCATGAGCAGTGAATTCGGCCTAACCTCTTGTAGAGGTAGAGCTAAACCCTTATGGACTTGTTTGAAACCTTTGTGGGTCCCAAACCATAAAATATTCAGGCCTAAAGTAGCCATGCAACACCTTGAGACCTTGTAGAGGTAGGGCCAAACCATTATGGACTTGTGTATGACCTTTGTAGGTCCCATTCCATACAATATTTAGGCCAAAAGTGGCCATGCAACACCTTGAGATGTAAACCATTAGGCTCCGTTTGGTTTGTGGGATGGGGATGAGATAAAGGAAATATTCCAAAAATATTCCCTTTTCTCATATTTGTTTTGAGGGAAAGAGTGGGATGGGGTGAGCAAAGGTGGCATGCCAGATCCCAAAATCAAGGATTTGGGATTGCGCCAAAATTGTGTGACCCCGTGGAAAAACTCGAGAAAACTCGAGATCGTCTTCACCCTCATCACTACTATTGGTAATCACCACCAGCACCACCACTGCCAGTAACAGATCATCTTCATCCTCCCTCATGCATATGCTGGTAATCACCACCACCGGGATCAGATCTGCTGCTACTGGTTTTGTCTTCTACCTTCAGCTCGAAACGCATTATCGTAGCTGCCCAAGTAAAGAAACTCAGGTAAGACCTCCGATGGAAAAACACTTGTTTGAATGCCAATTTTTTCAGATTAAGCGGGAATCTGATGGCCACAAACCCCACATCGGTTCTCTCTCTCCCTCTTCCTCATGATTAAATACAATGATCAAAACAGACCCAGATGATGAAAATGGCCTCACAGATCAAAACAACTTAAACCAGAGTGTGACAAAGGCAGCCCAGGAGATAAAGAGGAAGAAATTCAGTGGAGCTGAATATAGATAGATGGATAGATGGATAGATTAGTTTTCTGTATTAGGATTATGAAAAGCTTAATTCACTGGGCTTTAGATCAAATCGATTGTCCCAACACATTTGAGTAATTTAGAACTCTTAAGATTTAAATTTGTCTCAATCAGTCAGTCTCTTAGATATTGTCCTTACCGGCACCAACTAGAAACTAGTAGTGGAAGAAGGTGGAAGACAAAACAGATCTATCATTGCTATTACTAGATCTGCTACTGCCGGTAGTAGATCAGCCAGTACTAGTAACACCATTGATGAGGAAGGTAGGCATTCACCGGTGATGAGGGCGGGTTGAACCTCCAAGATCTCTGTTGTCTTCATCCTCCCTCTGCGGATTGAACCTCCAAGACCTCTGTTATGTCTTGGATAATTTTCCTTCTATTTTCCCATGTAAAACCAAACACTGGAAAGTTAAATTTTTACACTTTCCCATCCCATCCCATCCCACCCAAATCTTCCCACAAACCAAACGAAGCCTTAGAGAAAATGGGCCTAAGGCCCATTATTAATATGGTTAGTTAAGTTGTCATGTGACTTGAGTTGAAAATGGGCATGGATCTAGGTATGGAACACCTATCATCTTAAGAAAATAATGCTTATTAATTAAAGATAAAGTCCTGATCCAAATTTAATTTGCATCAGATCTTGATTAGATTGGGATAGGTGCTCTATATATCAGCTCTATATATCAGACTAAGAGGGGAGGGACGAACATACCAAACTTTTCCACTCTTTTGCTCTATTCTCTTCTCCCTTACCTCCCAAAAAACCTAATTTGACCTAACTCTAATAAGGGCTGATAACCATTTGTCTTCTGCTATGTTTATGCAAGAAAAACATCAGAACATATCAAGTTCACATAGCCACTTTGATCAAAGCAAGTTGGAGACCAATTTTTACTGAAATGGTGTTGCTGAATTGGATTCACATACACACTATGCCATCTTTAGTTGGAGGCTGATTTTGGGATTGATATTGGGAGTGAATTACCACTTTGAGAGTTTCATATTGTGGTCTCTATATCAGGTATGATCATTTTTAATTTGGGTTTCAAATCTAGTCTAATTCAGTGCAAGATCAATTCCAAATTTTAGATTTCAAAATTATTGGGAAATCAGTTCGTGGGTTGGGTTAGAAAATTTTTGAAAATTCAGCTAACCACCAAACCTGGTTCGGCTATTTCAAATCTGATTTCTATCCCTTCCAATAGTTGGAATCATCCATTAGTACTCTAAGCTACAGAGCACACACAAGGCAGATTGTGCTATGATAATATGATAGTCCAATTTCTAAAGAAGAATAGGCTAAGTTCTTATCTCATGCGATAACCCTTGGAAAACTCTCCTTTCATTATGAGATAGTAGAGGATCCTACTACCCTCTTTTATGTTCTTTCTTTTTTTAGGCAACAGGGCACTTTCAAATGGTAGTTAGGGAAGTATCCTTGAATTATGCAATAAAAGAAACCATGCTACAAGTTCTCACAAGGAATCCAGGTCAACATCTAGCTTTTCTTTGAAAACCCCTAACATAAGGAAAGAACACGAAGCAAAGACATTAATAGGTAGGAAGGTACTGCCTAGCAATTTGTTTTATTATGTAATTTTAGAAGACAACGAAGGCAATTCAAATCAATTCTAGATCCCCGTTCATAGCTCCTATTAGAATCAATCCCACTAGAATTTAGTCCTCATCCTTACTATCAACAAATTCTAGAAACTAGCGCACCTAACAATGCAAAGCTACTTGGGAAAAATAGCAAGCCAAAACTCACCATGCCAGTAGCTTCAAACCAATGATAGCAGACCAGTTCATTGAAATGGCATAAGTTAAATGATAGTGAAACCTTTGTTCTGCTTAGCTAACAACAAATCAATGTAACTCCACCATGAACAACCCATAAATGATAAGACTGAAATCACTAGAGATTATTTCTACTTGAACCACCCAAAAATAATCAATTGAACATACCTAGTAATCACTCAAACCTAAGTAGACTTAAATATTAAGTTGAAGCTATCATCTCTACTTTAGCAAACTCTAAAAAAAGAAAGGGAATGATGAACTGATGTTGTCATAAGATTATCCATTTAAACATGCTCAAAGATGATAAAAAAAAAGTCAATTTGGAATTATCCACACTTAAAATAAAATAAGAAATGGTAGGTCAAACTATAAATGAGATTATTCATATAAAATAACCTAAGACTAAATAACCACAACTATGTTGAGATTATACTTATCCAAGTAAACTCTGAATCATGAGATAGAATTCACATCATAACGCTTCTACTACTACTCTAATAAAAACAGGATTGACACCCTCTTGAGAATCAAATAGTTAGTTTTGGTGACTCATTTCTCTCTTTCCTTTTCTCTTTGTGAAAGCAAAATCTACTCCCTTAGAAAAGCATAAATGAATGACCCTGGATGTCTTTGTCTCCTCTTCAAAATTCTCAAATCAGCAAGATCAAGAGATTGTTTTCCCCTAACACCAAAAAAAAAAAAAGAACTATTAAATCCTTAAGTCAGCAAATCTAAACACCCTTTCCATTCTCTTAAAATAAGAAGGTGTAAGAATACAACATGCTCATCGACCAAAGGACCATGCACCACTTCTCTCTCTCTCTCTCTCTCTAGTGTTTTTTAGCCTTTTTATCTTTTCTTTCACTTTTGTTGTTTTGTTTTGAATTAATTCTTAGCTTCTTGTGACCTTTGGATTAGACCTATAACCAGTTGCACTAAAAGACATAAATTGGAGGAGTATTTCCACTTTGTTTGCTTAATCATTCTTAGTTTCCCTTAACCCAAGTGATTTACTAATAGTTAAAACAACCATTTCAATCAGTCTAGGATTTTCAAGGAGGTTTACATAACTCCAACTTGCTACTTATTACAGTAAAAGAACTAACAAAGACCATATAGTAATCCAAAACCTTCTAGAGGTCAGCCGAATGGGAGAGAGGTTTTAGGTGTCAGGCTTGCCATAACTCATAGAAGAACACAACAGATAACAAAGATAAGCCCCAAGGGTTCTAGGTAACTAACTTTCACTAGTAGGGGAGAACTAAAGAGGGGTTAAATGTTAACTACAACTATGGCCAATAGATGATAAAGGGAAACTTAGTCTGCTGAACCACTAATTCCAGCCCAAGAGAGTGAGTGGAGTATCAACAGTACCCAATAAGCCTTTACATTGTCTCTTTCTAATTCAGAATAGGGTAGTTGCATTATAGACAAAATGCAGTCTTGAATAGAATGCAACACATTAAAACCATAAACATTGTCAAAAGACATTTAATGCCCACTCATTATTCTAACAATAAATCCATCTTCTCATTTTAACCAACACAAACAACAAGCATATTGGTTCCAAAAGTCCTTTCATAGAAGTATGATACTTATCTTTGACCCAACATGATAGCTAATTTATTCAAGGTTGCATTAACCAAAACATGATCAAAGAAAAAGAGCAAAAGATAAGAGAAATAAGGTGTGATTAATTAACAGTTCTCCTTGGCATCATCTTCAACTAAATCAAAGTAAAAAGTGAAGATACCTATTGCATAACGCCTAGTTAAAAGGAATTCTATCAAACCCAAGTTAAGATGTGACCTGAAACATGTTTGATGTAAATATTAATTTTGAAACAAAGAATAATTTGTAATCATTTTGTTCTATTCTCTAAAACATATAAGACCTCTTTTAACAACCAAGAAAAATTTAATTCATGGAATTAACACTTAGTAACATAAGTCTTAATGCTCCCTAGGAATTAAGGTAATGATACAATTGATTGAAACTGATTTAGAAACTGAGAACATGGTCAAATAAAATTAGTAAATATCATTTTGAGTAAAAAACCTTAAAGAGATGAGACACCAATCTCCGTGGACACAATGGATTGATCAATTACCTCATTTAAACACACGATATTAGAGGATTCAATGACTATTCTCTTTTCCTTTCTTTTTTATGCATATATTTTTTACAAACTTGAAAATAGTCACAATAACCAAAAGAACTTCAATCCTATATACTTGAAAACAACATGAAGCCCATAAAAAATCCAGATTAATCTCTTAAAAATCAAACACAACCAAAAGGATTATAAGAGGGATCTAAAAGGACGATCTAAAAACAAAACCAATTTTTAAATGAAGCATTTAAATTCGACAACTGAGATATGTAATAACAAAATCAAAACTGTGAGTAAACTTAAAAATGTTTTTCTATTTTTTTTTTTTTTGAACAAAAATCTGAGGGAAAGAAAATTGATGAAACCTCCTCCCTCTTGCAAACCAAAAGTTAAGGATGGAAATGTTAGACAGTTTTTGTATGCCCTTAGCTTCAATCAGAATGATGTACATTATGAGTTCATTGTAAATGAATAAAGTACATATTTGATTCAAGTTCTTGTGGTGTGTTTCTGTGTAATACCCTTAAACTGGACGCTTAATGAGACCCGTGTTAGTTTAGAATGTTCACAGCCAGTGGGTCGGTCTGGGGAGACCTATCCTGATAAGGTTGACACTGATGTGCCACCAAGTCGGTTGGGGTGGCCTGTCTCAGCCGCCAGGGTGAGACCCAAGGCACATGCAGTGTAGGATTAATTGAATCTTTGAACCAGACCAGATTTTCAGTATTGCCCTAGACCTTGGAGATTAATGGGCAAAACTGGAAAGTTACACCCGACCCCTAGACTCGATTATGATACTGCACTAGGTGTCGATTAGGCTGTCTTCGATGTACCAATCAGTGAGATCCTTAGCGGGGATCAAAACCTGGGTATGTTGGGACAATCTGAGAATTCATCTGAGTGGGTGATCATAGTGATAGGATCAGCCCCTTTGTCGGACAAAGGTAATGATTGGGGATGCACTCCCTCTGATGGAAACCAAGATTGCCGGCAGCCGATTTCAATCGTTGAGATTTGTTTTGCAAAATATATTTTATATGAGATATAAAAGTATATATATTATGGTTTCCAAAATGTTTGCAAAAGGTTTTAATTCTCGGGATCCATATAAGAAGAGAGTGCAACACTGTTCCTTGCAATCGAGGGAGAGGTCCTCTCTTGTCAGGAAGTGTTTGATCATTATGGGCTGAGAGGTTAAGTGTAAGACCATTGAGGGTAATACCTGATGGGCTAATCTTGCGTCTGCCCACAGTCCCTGGGTGTTACAAGGTGGCTTGGCCCAGGGACCACTTAGGGTAAGTGTTGGTGTTAGACAGTTTTGTATGCCCTTAGCTTCAATCAAAATTGATGTACTTTATGAGTTTATTGTAAATGAATAAAAGTGCATATTTGATTCATGTTCCCTTGGTATGTTTTTGTGTAATACCCTTAAACTGGACACTTATTGAGACTTGTGTTAGTTTAAAAAGTTCACAACCAGTGGGTCGGTCTGGGGAGACCTATCCTGACAAGGCTGACACTGTGGTGCCATCAAGTCGGTTGAGGTGGCTTGTCTCAGCTATCGGGGTGAGACCCCAGGCACATACAGTGTGGGATTAATTGAATCTTTGAACTAAACCAGATTTCTAGTATTGCCCTGGACCTTGGAGATTGATGGGCAAAACTGGAAAGTTACACCCGACCCCTAGACTCGATTATGATACTGCACTAGGTGTCAGATCAAGGCGTCTATGATGTACCAATCAGTGAGATCCTTAGCGGGGGTCAAAACCTAGGTATGTTGGGACAATCCGAGAATTGATCTGAGTGGGTGATCATAGTGACAGGATCAGCCCCTTTGTCGGACAAAGGTAATGATCGGGGATGCGCTCTCACTCTTGGAATCCAAGACTGTCGGCAGCCAATTTCAACCGTTGAGTTTGTTTTGCAAAGTATATTTTATATGAGATATAAAAGTATATATATTATGGTTTCTAAAATGTTTGCAAAAGGTTTTAATTCCCGGGATCCATATAAGTGGAGAATGCAACACTGTTCCTTGCAGCCGAGGGAGAGCTCCTCTCTTGTCGGGCAATGTATGATCATTAAGGGCTGAGAGGTTAAGTGTAAGACCATTGAGGATAATACCTGATGGGATAATCTTGCATCTGCCCACAGTCCCTGGGTGTTACAAGGTGGCTTGGCCCAGGGACCACTTAGGGTAAGTGTTGGGCCCATAGAGCCCATTTGATGGGTTTCAGGGGGTGCACTGTCTTTAACAGTGTATTCGACCAGGCCTTGTAACAAAGGCTGGGCCGAACCCATGTGGTTGATGTGTAGATCAATGCTTAGGTCCCACGCCATACAAGGAAGCCCAACTGGGCAGCAATTAGGAAGGTTGAGTGAGCACATAAGCTTAATGGGCCTAAAGCCCATTTCGAACTGGGCTATTTATTTAGTTAATTAAAGGGGCAAATTCTGAGATGGATTAGCAGATAGGATAGGGTCTTAATCCTATCCACTCAGAGAGTCCAGATCTGAATGTGATTCAGATCTAGAAACCTCCTAATGGGATTAGGATAAAGCTAATCTAATCTGCAGATAAGATAAGGGTTTATCCTTATCTCTAGAAGAGAAGGCTGATCCAAATATGATTTGAATAAGCACCTCCTAATGGGATTAGGAGCTGATCTTTTAAGTTAACAAAAAGAAGGGGGGGGGCAGCCTTGAGAGAGACCAACAAGAAACACATCAGATCCTCTTTAGTGCTGAAATCAAGAAGAGAGAATTTTGCAGCCTGCAAATACTCTCTTGCCGCATCCCTGCTCTTGTCGCCCTGTTTGCCAGTTCGATCTCCAGCTGTGGGAGAAGTCAAGATTGGATCTTGACATCAGTTCTTTGAGAAAGGATTGAAAAGGAAGCTGTGCTCATGTTCCATTCTACTGTTTCTTGCGAAGGACAGAGTTCTTGGGGAAGAACACTGCTGATTCTGCTCCATCCTGCACTACGCCATCTTCAGTGGGAGCAGTCTTTGGATCCTTCCTTAGGCGTGAACACCTTCGTTGGGAGATATTACTTCTCCGTATCAGGTATTATTCTCTCCCATTCCTTTTGGTTCAGATCTGGTTCAGTTTAAGGTTCAAGATTTATCCTTGAAAATATGATTTTCTAAATAGGGAATGTGATTCCCAGTTGAAGGGAGAAGAATTTTTTTTGAAATTCGCCCCTTATTCCGCAATCTTTGGGCGTCCATGTGATGGATCTCTCATCCTTTCAATTGGGCCCATAGAGCCCATGTGATGGGTTTCAGGGGTGCACTGCCCATAACAATGTATTCGGCTAGGCCTTGTAACAAAGGCTAGGCTGAACCCATGTGGCTGCTATGTAGATCAATGTTTGGGTCTCGTGCCATACAAGGAAGCCCAACTGGGCAGCAGTTATGAAGGCTAAGTGAGCACATAACCTTAATGGGCCTAAAGCCCATTTTGAACTGGGCTAATTTAATCAGTTAAATAAGGGGCAAATTTTGAGAATGGATTAGCAGATAGGATTGGGTCTTAATCTTATCCACTCAGAGAGTCTAGATCTGCATGTGATTCAGATCTGGAAATCTCCTAATGAGATTAGGAGAAGACTGATCCAATCTACAGATAAGGGTTTACCCTTATCACTTAAAGGAAAGTTTGATCCAAATATGATTTGGATCAACAACTTAGGAGTTGATCCCTTTAAGGCTATAAAAGGAGGAGGGGGCGACAGCCTTTTGACACACAACACAAGTCCTTCACTTGTCTTCAGAGCTAAAATCACAGAAGAGAGAATTCAGCACACCTGCGAAAATTCTCTCTTGCCGCCTCCTTCCTGTCGTCGCCTCACCTGCCAGTTCGACCTCCAGTTCAGTGGGAGAAATCATTATTCGATCTTGACATTAGTTCCTTGTGAAGGGACTGATAGGAAGTTGTGCTCACGTGCCATCTTACTATTTCTTGTGAAGGATTAGGTTCTTGGAGAGAACACTGCTGAATCTACTCCACCCTACATTGCGCCATCTTCAGTGGGAGCAGTCTTTGGATCCTTCCTTGGGCGTGAACACCTTCATTGGGAGATATTATTTCTCTGTATCAGGTATAATCCTCTCCTACTACTTTAATTCAGATCTGGTTTGATTCATGGTTCAAGATTGATCATTGAAAAATATGATTTTTTCTAAAATAGGGAATGCGATTCCTAGTTGAGGGGAGAAAAATTTTTTGAAATTCACCCACCTTATTCCACAAGATTGGGCATCCATACGATGGATCTTTCACTCCCTTCAGTGGCATCAAAGCTAGGTTCAAGCCTTGAACCAAATTGGATCAAATCTGAACCTGCGCAAATTGGCAGAAGGTGTTCTACCCGATTTGCGCAGATATGATGTTTTTCTGGAAAATTTGTTTCCAGTTAATGGGTGATTAATCTGAAACTAATTTTTATAAATCTGATTATTATTTAGAACTGTTCTTTATAATTTTTTTGATTTATTGGTTGTTCGTACACATGGAGATCAAAATCTTGATCGGCGCAGTGAACCTGCGATTTTGCAGTTTCTTAATTATTTTATTACATTTGGTTTGTAAAATAATTTTTTTTTTCTTAGACTGAATGTATAGGCATTCAATCTGATGTAATTATTAATAGAAATTAGGTTTTCTATTTATTTTATTTTAGATCGAAGATGGCAGTGCAAAGAAGGAGATTTCGTAGATGGGAGAATCGCTATCTACGATTTGTAGTTCATGAAACTGCAACCTGTGATCTAACCTCTGTTTTGCAAGATGGATTGTGTGAACAGCCCTATTTGACTGATTCTTGCATGTTCTTTTATCAGTAATTAATTTTAGATTAATTCTTGAATTAAATCTTTAATTAAAGATCAAACCCTAGACCCATTCGAACTAGATTGGTCCAAACTGGTTGGACCGAATCTAGGGATCGATCAAGGCTATGTGATTTCCCACATTTCCAAAGACAACTTGTAGTCTCCGTCACTGAGATGGGAGGGAAATCTCAGAGATGAATGAATGGGAATGGAACGTAGATTAAAAGCCATATCTATGTAAAGAACATGAATCAAATTAGGTTGTAGACTGATGTTTGTTCTTTTATCAAAAAATGGCAAACTGACAATTTGCAAAGCTTCTTGATGACAACAAGCTGAAGGACCCGAACTATGCCGACTGTTATAGGAACCTTATGTTGGTCCTAACTTTTGAAAAGTTAGACAAAGTGGCTAAATATCCCGCCCCGAAACGTCTGGGTGATAGGGCTTCTGAGGCCCGAAGGAGAGACTATCAGGATTGGGAGGAGAAAAACTCCCTTGCCCAGTGTTACATCATTGCCCCCTTGGACAATCCAATACAGAGGCAGTTCAATCAGATCGAACTTGCCAAGGACATATTGGACAGTCTCAAGACGATGTATGAAGAGCAGAATCGTTCTACTCAACAAAAGGTTTTAAAACAGTTCATGACCACTCAAATGTCCAAAGGGCAACAAGTTCATGACCATTGTCTTCGAATGATGGGCTACATCAATGAGCTTGAAGCTCTTGGGTCCAGGCTGGACCTTGTGACCCAGATAGACGCCATCCTTAATTCTTTGCCTCCTTCCTTCCTTATATCCGTTCATCATGAATTATAACATGAACAAGCTGAGTGTCAGCTTACAAGAGCTCAGCAAAATGTTGCAACGAGTAGAAGAAATGATTAAAAAGGATGAGACCGGCCACTAAGGGTAAGAAGCAGAAGAAAGACAAAGCATCAAATACCTGTCACTTCTGCAAGAAGACCGGCCATTGGAAAAGGAACTGTCCTACCTACCTGGAATCCAAGAAAGGTAATTTCGAATCTTGTATTGTAGAAACCAATTTATTGGTAGCTTTTGTGTCCTAGTGTATTGACTCAGGGGCTTCAACTCATGTGTGTAATTCACTACAGGGGTTCAAGGTAAGCAAAAGGCTGAGTGAAGAAGAAGTTACACTCTAATTGGGGACTTCTGCAAGTATTGCTGCCATGGCCATAGGAACCGTGGAGTTAATTTTTATAGAAGGAACAATTGTACTGAAAGATTGCCTTTATGTACAAAATTTAAGAAGAAATTTGATTTCTGTCTCAAAACTGTGTGCGGATGGTTATTTTGTTTTCTTTAGTAATACGATTACTATTAAAAGAAACAATAGATTCATCACATACGGGGAACTAGAGAACGGTCTCTATGTTCTACATCCTTCTCTAGAAACTAACATAACTGAAATTATGTAGGCTGAAATCCTCAAGAAAAGAGTTCATGATATAGTTAATCCCACGTGCCTATGGCATTACCAACTTGGCCATATCGGTGTCGACCGAATCACAAGGTTGGTAAATGATGGTCCTTTGGATTTTCTAACTATAGAAGATCTTCCCACTTGTGAGCTTTGCCTACAAGGCAAGATGACAAAACGGCCATTTAACCGCAAGCCTGAAAGATGTACAGGCACACTTGATCTTATACATACTGATGTATGTGGTCCCCTGAGTGTTAGGACATGCAATCAACAAGTGTATTTCAACACCTTTCAATATGATTTCTCACGATATGGTTATGTGTACCTAATGAGACATAAGTCTGAATCCTTTGAAAAATTCAATGAGTACAGACAAGAGGTTGAGAAACAGTTAGGGAGAGAAATTAAAACCCTTCGATCAGATCGAGGTGGCATGTATCTCTTTAACGAATTCAGGGACTACTTAAAAGACAATGGGATAGTATCACAATTGGCTCCTTCTGCTACACCACAACTTAACGGTGTTTCAAAGAGGAGGAATAGGACCTTATTGGATATGGTCCAGTCACTTTTCATACACTCAGAGTTACCCACATTCTTTTGGGGTTACACATTAGAGACTGCAATTTATGTGCTGAATTGGGTTCCAACCAAATCGGTTTTGAACATTCCATATGAACTTTGGACCGGAAAGAAACCAAGTGTCAGACACTTGAAGATTTGGGGTTATCCATCACGCGTTAAAAGAATGAGTGTAGACAAGTTGGAATCCAAGACTAGTCGTTTCCTATTCATAGGTTACTCAAAAGGCTCAATGGGTTACCTATTCTATGACCCAAGTGAGCAGAAGATGTTCTATAGCCGAAATGCATAATTCTTGGAAATCGATTACATCCTAGACACCCATCGTCAGGAAGTAGTTCTTGATGAAGAGAGCTTAGGAGCAGTGGGAGATGTCCCACAAGTTCTAGGTAGTGACCAACCTAGAAGATCCACTTGGGTATCCAGGCCACCAGTCCGGTATGATTATGTCCAGGATAGTTACCTGGTGGAAACCTTGACTAGTGGGTGGAGGCCATGAGAGCTGAGATGGACTCAATGGAGAACAATGGAGTCTGGACTCTAGTAGATCTGCCCTCCAGGGTAAAAGCAATTGGTTGTAAGTGCATTTACAAGAGGAAGAAGGGCCCCGATGGTAGGGTTGAGACCTTCAAAGTTCGTCTGGTGGCGAAAGGGTACACTCGTAAGAGGGCATCGATTATGAAGAAACATTTTCGCCTATGGCCGTGCTTAAATCCATTAGGATCCTACTAGCTATAGCAGCATACCATGATTATGAGATTTGGCAAATGGATGTCAAAACTGCATTCCTGAATGGAGATCTTATTGAAGATATCTATATGCAGCAGCCGCAAGGCTTCATTGTTGCAGGTCAGGAACACATGGTATGTAAACTTAATAGATCCATTTATGGACTTAAGCAAGCTTCTGGGTGTTGGAACATCCGTTTTGACTCTGCTGTCAAACCATTTGACTTCAAGCAGAATCCGGATGAGCCCTATGTTTACAGGAAGACCAGTGAGGATAAGGTTACTTTCCTGATTCTGTATGTAGATGACATTCTACTCATTGGGAATGATGTAGGAATGTTAAATATGGTGAAAGTATGGCTTTCACACCAATTCTCCATGAAAGATCTTGGAGAAGCCTCCTATATACTATGTCTTCGACTCTATAGAGATAAATCGAAGCAGATAATAGGATTATCCCAATCTGCTTACATTAACAAAATAGTCAAAAGATACAACATGGATAACTCCAAGAAAGGAAATGTTCCTTTCAGGCATGGAGTCACTCCTTCCGAGAAGATGTCTCCCAAGACCTCTGAGGAAATTGAGGGCATGAAAGACATTCCCTATGCCTCAGCCGTAGGGAGCATCATGTATGCCATGATGTGCACTCATTCTGACACTGCTCTAGCAGTGAGTGTGGTAAGCAGATTCCAAGCCAACCCAGGGCAGGAGCACTAGACTGCTGTGAAAAACATACTTAAGTACCTTCGAAGGACAAAAGAGTTTTGTCTGGTATTCGATTGTAGCTCACTACAGATCCAGGGGTATACTGATGCCGATTTCTAGTCGAATCCAGACGATAGAAAGTCTACATTTGGATATGTTTTCATGATAAGATCGTGTGCTATTTGCTGGAAAAGCAGCAAATAGGGGTTCACTGCAAAATCCATGACCGAAACCAAATACATTTCCGCAAGCGAGGTTACCAAAGAAGCTGTGTGGATGAAGAAGTTCGTTCACAAGTTGAGAGTAGTTCCATCCAGCACATCACCCATCCCGTTGTTGTGTGACAACAATGGAGCAATTGTGCAGGCTAAGGAGCCACGAGCCCACTCGAAGTCAAAGAACATCGAGAGGAAGTACCACGTACTGCAAGAGATTGTTGGTAGAGGGGACGTCCTAATTCAAAAGCTAGCGTCAACAGAAAATGCAGCAGACCCATTGATGAAGCCACTATCATAGAAAGTGTTTGAGAAACACATGGAAAGCATGGGTCTCTGGCTTGTACCAGATTGGACCTAAGTGCAAGTGAGAGCTGTTAGACAGTTTTTGTATGCCCTTAGCTTCAACCAGAATGATGTACATTATGAGTTTATTGTAAATGAATAAAGTACATATTTCATTCATGTTCCTATGGTGTTTCTGTATAATACCCTTTAACTGGACATTTAATGAGACTCGTGTTAGATTAGAATGTTCACAGCTAGTGGGTCGGGCTAGGGAGACCTATCCTGATAAGGCTGACACTGATGTGCCACCAAGTCGGTTGGGGTGGCCTGTCTCAGCCGCCAGGGTGAGACCCAAGGCATATGCAGTGTAGGATTAATTGAATCTTTGAACCAGACCAGATTTTCAGTATTGCCCTGGACCTTGGAAATTAATGGGAAAAATTGGAAAGTTACACCCGACCCCTAGACTCGATTATGATACTACACTAGGTGTCGGATTAGGTTGTCTTCGATGTACCAATTAGTGAGATCCTTAGCGGGGTCAAAACCTGGGTATGTTGGGACAATCTGAGAATTCATCTGAGTGGGTGATCATAGTGATAGGATCAGTCCCTTTGTCAGACAAAGGTAATGATCGGGGATGCACTCTCTCTGATGGAAACCAAGACTGCCGGCAGCCGATTTCAATCGTTGAGATTTGTTTTACAAAATATATTTTATATGAGATATAAAAGTATATATTTATGGTTTCCAAAATATTTGCACAAGGTTTTAATTCTTGGGATCCATATAAGAAGAGAGTGCAACACTATTCCTTGCAGCCGAGGGAGAGGTCCTCTCTTGTCGAACAGTGTTTGATCATTATGCGCTGAGAGTTTAAGTGTAAGACCATCGAGGGTAATACATGATGGGCTAATCTTGCATTTGCCCACAGTCTCTGGGTGTTACAAGGTGGCTTGGCCCAGGGACCACTTAGGGTAAGTGTTGGGCCCATAGAGCCCATGTGATGGGTTTTTGGGGTGCACTACCCATAACAATGTATTCGGACAGGCCTTGTAACAAAGGCTAGGCTGAACCCATGTAGCCGATGTGTAAATCAATGTTTGGGTCCCACGCCATACAAGGAAGCCCAACTGGGCTAATTTAATCAGTTAAATAAGGGGTGAATTCTAAGATTGGATTAGCAGATAGGATTGGGTCTTAACCCTATCCACTCAGAGAGTCTAGATCTGAATGTGATTAAAATCTAGAAACTGCCTAATGAGATTAGGAGAAAGCTGATCCAATCTGCAGATAAGATAAGGGTTTACCCTTATCATTTAAAGGGAAGTTTGATCCAAATATGATTTGGATAAATAACTCCTAATGGGATTAGGAGCTGATCCATTTAAGGCTATAAAAGGAGGAGGGAGCGGTAGCCTTTTGACACACAACACAAGTCCTTCACTTGTCTTCAGAGCCGAAATCACAAAAGAGAGAATTCAGCACACCTGTGAAAATTCTCTCTTGCCGCCTCCTTCCTGCCGCCACCTCACCTACCAGTTCGACCTCCAGTTCAGTGGGAGAAATCAAGATTTGATCTTGACATCAGTTCCTTGTGAACGGACTAATAGGAAGCTATGCTCACGTGCCATCCTACTATTTCTTGCGAAGGATTAGGTTCTTGGAGATAACACTATTGATTCTGCTCCATCCTACACTGCGCCATCTTCAGTGGGAGCATTCTTTGGATCCTTCCTTGGGCGTGAACACCTTCGTTGGGAGATATTATTTCTCCGCATCAAGTATAGTCCTCTCCTACTGCTTTTGTTTAGATCTGGTTCGATTCATGGTTCAAGATTGATCATTGAAAAATATGATTTTTCTAAAATAGGGAATGCGATTCCCAGTTGAGGGGAGAGAAATTTTTTGAACTTCGCCCACCTTATTCCGCAAGATTTGGGCATCCATAGGATGGATCTTTCACTCCTTTCAGGAAAGTGATACCTATACAACCCCTAAGAACCCCCCAATAGAGTTGCCACTATGTGAACATCAAAAATTGACTATTCACTTCATGGCTGAATAAATGGAGTCGTCACCCGCCAAATTAACTAACAAAATAGGGAGTGATGGACCTTCCAGGTTTGTATCTATAAAAATATCTTCAAATTAATAGTGACTCCATGCTCTTCAGCTAGGACAAGGCCCGTCTGGGTAAGTTAAGGGTGAGAGAGGGAAGGGGTTAGGCACCCCTCTCTAGTCATTGTAGGTACTGAATTCCCTTCCTTATTCTTTACAATTAAAAGTCCAAGAGCTAGAAATGAGAATTTGCAATTTCTTGTAGCCGAAGGAAGCATTTTAATTGAGAGCATCTCTCTCTTCCTTTAGAATAATCGCCTTTTGGATCTTGGCACCTAAGTACAAGGGTGAGAAGGTACACCCTATCCCTTTTGTATTGGGACCCCCACATTCATACTTGGTTGATCGGCCAGAGGAGTTGAAAGATCTAGAGAACCACTTCAAACCATAGGAAAACTCAAATATTCTCTAATTCACAACATAACATAGAGCCAAACAAAAAGAAATTTAAATGTTAAACAGAAAAACTACCTTCTGAACCTGATAAGCTAGCTATAAACTAACAGAACATAAAAATATTTAATCAAGCAAAGGAAAGTAAGGTAAGAGACTTACCTCAATGTGACCTTTGAAGAAAGATATACATGTTGGTGTGATATCCATGGATTTTTCTAAGAACTTTTCTCATCATTATGATAGAGATCAATTGCTACTAAGAGTTGGGATTGAATGGAAGCCCCAACCCTAGAGTACTAAGGTGAACTTGAGATGGAATCATCCTAGACACATCATGTATGGATGTAGAAGAGAGCACTCACTGTCTACCTCTCTTATTCAATCGTTTCTCCTCTCCTCTCATAGAGAAAAAACCTCCCTAGTTGTTATACTCCCCGCCGAGAAACAACCCTGAAATGAACTTCTTTTAGTTTCTTTCTAGTTTGAGATTTTATCCTCTCTATTTCCTCTTTCATCTTTCAAAATCTACTCTCTCACTTTTTTTCATTTTTAGCTCAGCCTCTCACCCTTTCTTCCTTTGTTTTAGTGCCTCTCCATAAATTTCTTCACTTGACCTCTCCTCTCCTCCTTTAACTTGACCTCTCACCTTTTTTCTCTCCTCATTTTCCCTGTTGGCCTCTTAAATGGGGTGGGTAAGGCTTAAATAGGTAAGGTGAGCTCAAGGTATTTTAGGGGGTTTCATGATTAACGAGAGTAGTTTGATCATTTGGGGAAAATGGTTGTATAAATTCCAATCAGATAAGGGTTCAAATAAGAGATTTGGACAGTGAGTTGTTTATGGGATATGATGGTATTTATTGGGAACTTTAGGATTTGAAGGTATATCTTAGTTGTTTGGAGGTTTTTCTTTCTTCTATATTTTTTTTTTGCAACATGTGGAGCTGTATGTTTAATTGTTTATGATTCGGTGAGGGTTTTACGAAGATAATTTAATGGCCAAGATTGATTTTGGTGATTATAAGGTGTGTAGGACTGGGATGTAAGGCTAGATAAGAGGGTGGTCTCTTTGAAGGATGAAGGAGAGCCTCATGAGAGAGTTATGGACTCCAGGGTATCAATAGCTAAGATACTGAGGATTTCGATGCCCCTTGACGTGGGGAGGACCCTCTATTTATGAAGAAGATCCCTAGATACTAAAAGGCAGGAGATCAGGATCTTCGTTCCGTATTGGGGAAGGGAATATATTATTTGCTGGTAATTATTAGGTATGCTACTGGGCATCGCCACATGTCTCATGAAGATATTCTTGAGGATCAGCTTTCCTTATACTCGAGATCCCTCATTATTCATGTGTGCTATTACCCTCTTGCACGCCATAATTAATCTTACGTGGAAATGATGATGTCATCATCCAAAGGTTAGTATTTGTTAATGCCTCATAGCAATCTATAAAGTATTTCATCATAATAGGCTTGCATGTGTTTGGGCACATATGGTCCTCACCTTGGGCTCGGCCCATTGTTCTCCCTAGACCCGCTTCCCAAAGTTGGATTACGAGTCGTGGGTTTATCATGGTATCATCTAATGCGTTGTGGGTCCATCGCAGCTCAGGGTAACTATAGGTGACTTATGAGCGATTTTGTGGTATTACTATGATGATAGAGTATTCTTAGGGAGTCTGAATGAGCTATACTTGTCTACATTATACCCCATAAGTGGGAGCTTGTCAATAAGCACGTTGTCCTTCTTTTGTCCTTCCGTTTTTGCGCTGGCGTTGGGTCTGGTATTTCTACTTGTTTTGGGATTTTGTGTGAATTGCGTGCTCCCAGTGTTCATGTTTGGTAATTAATGATGATCTAAGATTTAGCCCAGTAGTCGGTGCTGCTTGTGTGCTCTAGCTCCCTGCTCTCTTTTTACTGCTATTAGGAAGAAAATCATCAAAACATAATTAAATCAATCGCTGATTTTATTTTTGTGGGGAAAAGACGTTGGACTGTGGTGCCAGGGTGTATATGGTGGCTAAGCTGCGGTCTCGATCATCATAGCCCTTGATTGGATGTAAGAAGTGGCACGTGTGGTAAGTGTTGCATGGCACCTTGTGAGTCATACCGTGTCGTTGTCCACGATGATTCATCTAACGTGCTTGTCTTATGCCATACTCTGCAGCGTTGTCTAAGTCTGATTCGCGCTTTCCAGCTTGAGTGTCCATTCGTTATATTTCTACGTTCCGAAGTTAACAAAGGCCTTTTTCCTCGATGACGCTCAATTGGTTGTTAATGAACCAATGGGTTCTAATTCGCTGTCTCCGGTAGGGTCGACGGTGACATTGGAGTATGTTGTGGTCCGTTAAATGCTCGTGTGCATTGTGAAGAGAATGCAATAGCCCCTTTGGGGTACAAAGTTGTTAACAGGTCTCCTATTTGGGGTGTGCATCCGGGGAACCAGTTTTTAGTAACGCGGGAAGTAGTGACCTTTGCACAATCAATTGAACAGTTCGGTTGGCTGCCTCCAGTCGAGCTAACTGCTGTCATCATGAGTCCGACATTGAACATGCTTGCGGCTGTTATGTCCGAGATAATGAACCTCCCCCACGATTGGATTTCGTGGAATGTTCTAGCACAATGGTTGAAGACCTATGAGAGCCTTTCTGTGGTTGGTTTTCATGTCGCAGAATTTGAGAACCGCATCATTCGCTTGGCACATGTGTTTTGGAGGACAGGTCTGGGCGATTCCTCATTAGTTTATTGGTGATCTTTAGTAGACATGCGCCATCATATAGAGGTCGCGGAAGCGAGGCGAGTTGCTATGGCCAGGGATCTCGCGGATCTTGAGGAACAGTGTGCTCGTCAGCGTCGCATGGTGGCAGAGTGTGAGGTAGAGATCGGTGAGCTAACAGCATATGCGGCTTGGGAACCTCTGCTTGGGGGTATAGAAGAAGCGCAGGATGAATAGGCTGCACTGTAAATTTGGATTATATGTCTGTTTTTTTTTTTTTTTTGTTTTGATAATGTACACCAATTTTGAATGAAACCAAAGGAAGCATTGTATTTAGTGCTATTAACATGTGATCGGTCGTGTTGTGTGTGTACCATTTCTGGGTGGTTTGTGGTGAACTCTGACACTGAATGAAGCCATTATCGTTGTCTAGGCCTCGCCGGCCGCTGTGTATAGTAGTTGTGCCGCTAGTAGTTGTCAAACTACTAGTAATGCATGGGTGGTAGGTTTCATGTGTGATGGCTGAATTAGCATCATGTATGTCCTTTTCTCGAGTGCATGCGATCCGATTGGGCATTGTCGTGTGATATGCTGTTAGGAAAAGGGTTCTCTTTGCAAAGAAAATCCTCATCATGCCTGATACTTGCTTACCATCCATCATTATTCGGAGATTACCACAATTTGGTCGCACATGTGGGTTGGATTTGAAATTCGATATGGTATGGCAACGGTTATTGTCCATCATTGTGACGGATAGGGCGACACAATTGCATTAAATGTACCTCATTGGTCCCTTCTTCGAAAAGGGGATTTGGGTAATTTCACGAGCTTACTTATTTCCAAAGTGTTACATCATGTGTCGTGCAGGTGTCGTACCATCTTCTCCGGCTTTGTTTAATATTCTATGTCCGTGGTCACAAGGGCGCTGTAAAATGGAACAGGTAGGCTGCTCTCGCATCATCCGCAGTTGTTGCTATTGGCTCCCCGTTATATCATTTGAAGGATATTCAACAGGGAAAAGAAGCTTTTCCTCCTATGTGTTGTTTTCAGATTGTTCAGTCTATCTCCATGGCCACTCGACAAGGAAATCTAGACTCCTTTTTTACCGATTTTATCAGGCAAGTTGACGTCGCGTCATTGTTAATAGAGAAGGAGGTGGCCTCGGCAGTCGATGGTGGTAAGGGTTTTTGGCCTCCTATGCCTGCTTGAGGTGAAGACGGTTCATTTGATGTTGTTGCTGGTACCGAGTTGATGTGTCTCTATGAAACCATGGAGGGTTCCATGTCTTACAAATGCCAGGAGCCGCGGACCGATGCGTCGAATTCTCCAACCAACTATACTGCTTGGACACGATTCATTTTGAAAAATCCTATATACTGTTGGACACTTAAGGATGCTAGGATTTTGAGGTTTGTAGACTACTATACTGATCTTCTAGGCTGGGAAAGTGTTAAGTATGTAGGGCATCTGCTGAATCATTGGTGTTCGTGTACCCATACTTTCATCGGTGCGTTTGGCGAATTTACTATCACAGTGGAGGATGTGGTGGCATTGCTAACACTAATGGTTGGGGTATGGTATCTGCAGAGCATTTGCAACATGCCGAATCCGTTCCACCAGAGTTGAAGGAGCTGTGTGAGGAGCTCATTGGGGAAGTTTCCCCCTACAAGGCGTTGGTGGACTGATCCTCCTCGCAGGGCAAAATGCCATTGGGTCAATGATGGCCTACTAGTTCAAGTGTCGAGGCGGTGGGGATGTCATGGTACGAGGTGCGGGCTCTCAATGTCACTTGTTGCCTACATTCTCTATGTGGCCTCCCACTTCCTATTCCTAGGAATGCCGAACTACGGTCTCCGCACCATTTTGATCCCCCTAGCCGTCTTTGCTGCTAGCGGGTATCAACTCCCTTTGGCATCGATGTTTCTTGGCTATTTGTAAAAATAGTTGGACAACACGATTCAGCAACTTAACGACCCTAGTTGCAGGAGGTGCGTGAGCTACTTCTTCGCTCCGTTTGTTTGGATGTTCATCTGTGAACGCTTTGAGCTCAATGTGAGGCCGCGAAATCTTCATCCTCTCCGGCTCCACATTGCTACTCTCAATGGTGATGAATCGGAGGAAAAAGTTATGGAAGTATGTAGGGGGAAACGGTGGCTTCACGCGAAGAGGCACAAAAATTTTAAAATGAGTGAGATTAGCATGAAGTTGGCCTCTTTGGACGGAGATATATGGAGGCCATATGCTCGCTCAGTTCACCATGCCGTGCCATTCTGCATCGGCGTGCCTGTCTCGGAAGGAGGGGATAACCAATGCGCTCTCGAGCTGGGAAGTGTTGTTATGAGAATGGCGCGAGTAATTTTGTGGCATGGGGTTATTGGGTATTTGGATCGTTCGGGTGAATCGCAGATCTCTGTATATCGTCCGGATCGGGTGCTCCGGCAATTTGGGTACATTGATATAGGTGCCCAGTTCTTGAGAAACCCCAGGGAGGACATATTTTGGGTTCGGCATCACAATCGAGTGTTCCCAAGGTGTACTCGGTTTCTAATTGTCGGGTATGGTAGAATGAAGGTGTGTAAGTCTCTCCATCTGTCGTACCTCTACTCGCTGCTTGTTAGGTTCCAAGAAATGTTGTGGGCCAATTCACGACCCCACCATGTGTCGACCCCTACCCTAGGTCATTCTACTTCCCACGACGTAGGGGCAGCTCCTCTTCACCCTAATTGACCAGAGGAATCACCGTCTAAACGTGCTAGGAAACGACCAGCCAATGATGGTGCAGGTTGTAGTTACGCTCCTCTAGTGAAGAGGGCTAGGTCTGCGAGGGTGTCTCGCTCCTTTTGTCCTGGTGGTGTACCACTGCCCTCCGATGTGGTTCCGATGCAGGTTCATGAAAGTACTCAGGTTTCTCCAGCCCCAGCCAACGAGGGTGGGTCTGTGATCAGCCGGGATGTCTTGGTGACAATCTCCAGGAGGACCGTTGTTCTAGTGTTGGGACCTACGAGGCTGGCGGGTGCGTCGCCTTCCCCAGGTGGCATTATAATTCGCTTCTCAAGTGGGCGATTAAAGAAAAGGGCTCTCCGTCGGCCGAGGCAGAGCCCAAAGAATGATGAGTCAGTAAGTTTTGCTAAATGTTTGTGTTATTACTGAACTATGATTAGACGGAGTTACGTTGCTTTTACTAATCGTATGATCCTATCGCAGCCTGTTGTTAGTGAAGGTGGACGAGTCGTCGTAGGCGATGAAGCAGTTCATGTGGAACCATCAGCTAGGGTTCTAGCAGTGACCTCGGTTGGGTGAGGTTTGGTAGTATGGAAACTTGTGTCAGTACTCTGTATTTGCTATATGGCTTGTGTTTGACTATGGAGTAGTCTTTGACCCCGAAGTGAGCTGATCGCAATGAAGCTGAACCCGACGAAGACATTGTCGAGGTTGACGAGATTGATGTTAACGTAAGTCATGGCTGCCTTTTGTTACCCCTCTCTTTTTCTCATTGTTGGGTTTTGCTGTGTAGTTGCGAAACTGATTGGTTGTGCTCGCTTCATCGCAAGCTTTGTTTGCCAAGCGTGCCAGTGGCGTACCAAACACGCCCTTTTTCAGGTGCTTGGTGGAAGAATTGAGGATGATGCAGCCCCCCAGGGTTGAATCTGCAGGAGTAAGGGGTGTTGATAGTGACGACAACACCTGTGCTGTGGTGACGCTGGCAATGCGCCCGGTCGGGTGGACGGTGGTGGGTTCGGATGTAGTGATGCAGCGCGAGGAGGCCACTTCTGCCACCAATGGTGATAATGTCTCTAGGGGTGTCGATCAAAGGGAAATTACTGGACCTCGGTCTCATGTCGAGCCGGGTGGCGTATCAGGAGGCAACTCTCCTCGACCGATGGTTTCCGGTGGCCTAGAGCATCATTCTAGATGTGATGAGGCGGATCCAAAATTTACTCTCCCATCCGAAGAGTTATCCTATGAGAAAATGTTATTTCAGATACGGCGAGAGTTTTTGGAGTATTGCGATCTCCACAACATCCCACTATTGCATTTCCCGGTGGTAGACCCGGTGTTGGTCCAAGGCAGGGGCGTTATGTACAATGTATCCAGCAATGTGGCTTCAATTGTGTCCAATGCGATTCATGCAGAATGGTTACCAGAGGAAAGGTTGAACCTAGAGATCGTGGGCCCTACTCTAAATACGGTGGCGACCTTGATGAGTTATATAATGGGCCAACCGGCAGAGGAACTATCATGGACCGGTTTCGCCTGCTAGCTGGAGGCCTGTCGAGCTTTTTTGTCAATGGGCTTCTGTATGAGTAATTTTAAAAGATCTATTATTGTATTGGCGCATGCTTTTTGGAAGGCCAGTCGAGATATCCCTCAAATGAACCTGTTCCGTTCCATGAAGGATGTTCGGGATCGCCGCAAGGTTATCGAGGCCAACGTGAAAAGAGTTACTGATAGACTTAAGAACTTGCGGGATGAGTGTATGCGGCAGGAATGGATCCTTGAAGACTATGAGGCAGAGTTAGGTTCCTTGAAGAGATATGAGAAACCAGTGGAGTGATAGATACCACAGCAGCCATTCGCGTGGAATGGGCCAAGTAACTTGTTATTGTAATAGACCAATTCAATTTTATTTTGTGCTATGTATAGAACCTTGATGTTAATGGGATTCCCTATTTGCTCGTATTGTGTATTGTTATTTAATAGAGTTCATCGCAGTGATAGATACCATAGCATCACATTTGAAGCAGCACAACCCTTTGCATGGGGGAGCGCTTGGTTTATCAATGAATATGGCTCGATGTTATCGCCAGCAGAGCCCCCCAACCCATATAGACGTGGTTCTATTACTGCTGTTGTTGCTTTGGTGGGCGCAATCCCCTCGTATCATGATAGAATGTCTTCTTATCAAGAAATTCGTGTGGTTTGTGAATTTTTGTCGTAATTTGCAAATGTTGAGTGGTAATCAAATCATTTAAAGTTGGTCATTTTGTGCACTCCGTCACAAATGAGTGCACAATGGTTAGTGTTGTTCTTTAGGAAAGTATTGTTGTCAGTTGTGCGAGACGGGTGGGGTTTGTCTTCCCTTAACTCATCGCAGTTAGATAGAGTATTTGTATTTATATATAGGATAGGAGTCATACCTACTATCGACGAAGCCCTCCAATGGTTACATGGAGGTATGGTTGTGTCTGGGGTTGTCAGGGTTTTGGTGGTGCCTTGGATTTCCGATGTTTGGCTATGCCTAGGGTTGTTAGGGCATAGGAAGCCTTATCGCAGATTTATTCAAAAGAATGCACATGTGTACAAAGAATCATGACTATTAAAAGTAAGGTTTCAACTAGTAGCCATTTATGATTTCATCGTCATCACCCGTGTTTATGGTTTTAAGCACATAATAACCCAATTTGTGAGCCTCTTTTATTAAGTAGGGTCCTTCCCATGTCAGTGTGAACTTCCCTGCAAATCTACCCTGTCTAACGTTAAGGGTTGTCTTCAACACCTTGTCTCCCTCTTTGAAGCTTCTAGGTCTCAATTGTCTGTTGAAGTTGGTGGCAAAGCCCCACTTGTATTCGTTTTTCTTTTTCATGGCTTTGTCCCCGACTTCGTCCACCACCTCGAGTCTATCTACAAGTAGACTATCCACGTCCTCTGTTCTAATCTTTTTACCCATCATCAAGGCTATCCTTGCAGACACAACCTTAATCTCTGTTGGCAGTACTACTTCTTGGCCATAGACTAAGAAATAGGGCATTGCTTGTGTGCTTTTCCTGATCAACGTGCAATAAGCCTGCAATGTCTCTAATAGCCTCTCTACCAAATCTTTCTAGTTATCGGCTACTGTTTTGCTTAGCATCCTTAGTAACGTCTTGTTTGTAGCCTCTTCTTGACCGTTGCCTTGGGGGTAGTACATTGTCGATGTCCCTAATTTAGCCCCGTACTATCGTAGAAGATCATGGGCCTCTTGGTTCTTGATAGATAGGCCATTATCAGTTAGTATCCACATTGGCACCCGAATCTATGAACTATGTTTTGTTGTAGAAAGTTCGCTATGTTAGCAGCACAGACCCGTCACAAGGGGATGACCTCTGCCCATTTAGTGAAGTAGTTCATTGCTACAATAATGAAGCGGTACCCTTTAGAGGGTTGGTGTATCTTCCCTATAAGGTCTACCCCCCAAGTGTGGAAAAGCTAGAGTGTGATAACAGGGTGCAGAGTGTTGGAAGGTTTTTGGATCCTTTCTCCATGGATTTGGCACTTGTGACACCGACGTACATGCTACTACGTGTCTTCCATCATAGTTGGCCAATAGAAGTTGAGGTGCAGGATGTGGTTATGCAGGGCAAGCTGGCCTTGATGGGTTGCTAGTTCGGAGCTATGGGAAATTTCAAATATGTCATCTATTTCCTCGCCGGCCAAACATCACAGAGGTTTTCCTATGTGTGACTTCCTATATAGCATCTCATCCTATAAGTATTCTATATATATCTTCCTCCAGTCCTCATCAAAAACTACTAAACATTCCATGTTGTCTACCTGTGGGACGCAATTATTGCACTCATGTTGTATTTTAGTCGAATCCCACTTCATCGTAGGCCAATAATACCCCAACTGTTGTAATTTATGGAATAGGGTGTTAGTGGTATCTCCACAAGTGGCTCTATGAATCTTATCTAACACGACTCCGCTTCCTGCTTTCCTAAGCACCTCATCCTTACGCTGTTTGACTCTTGATGGTGTAGTATTTCATGCACCATTTGGAATTTTCCAATCAACCTTATGTCTTGAGTCCCCACGGTCTAACCCTCCAACTTTTGTGTAACTTCATACCTCCAGTCATCGACCACCACCTACTTCGCATCTTCCACTTGTTCTTTCAAGGTGACAAGTTGATTGCTTATTGATTGTTTGGACGGTGATTTCTATCGGCTCGAGATTGGATTGTATCTTGGATTCCAATGTGGCTAAGGCATCAGCAAACCTGTTCTTGGCTCAGCTCTAATGATTGAAGCATATGTCCAGGTCGCGAACTGGTTTTTGTATTAGGGTCCTATAAGGTAGGATGTTGAGTTCTTTTACTGTTGTGTTCCCGTCAAGCTGCCAAATCACTAGCTTTGCGTCACCATACACTCTTATCTTCTTTGCGCCAGTTTCATTTGCTTTTATCAGGCCAAGGACTAGTGCTTAATATTCTACTATGTTATGGGAGCATGGGAACTAGAGCTTAAATGAATAGGCTAAGGTCTATCCATCTGGGAAAGTCAGGGTTACCTCAGCGCCAGCTAACGTACTTGTGCTACTACCATCGAAGGTCAAGATCCACTCACTACTTTCCACCAAAGCGATCATGGGCATGTCTCCAGGGATCTCTTCTGATATTGGGAAATCAATGGCAAATGGTAAGATGGCTAGCAGGTCGGCGGTGGCCTAATACTTAACGGCTTTGGGCTGTGTATATTCTATGTCATACTCGTTGAGTTGCATCATCCATTTCACGAGCCTGTCGACAGGGGAGGTCTATTCATGAAAAACTTGATCAGGTCGCTTCGTGCGATAAGCCACAATTTTTGCCCCAAAATATAATGCCTAAACTTCTGTGTGGCAAAGACCAGGGCTAGACACTATTGTTCCATGTGGGAGTATTTCTTTTCTACTACCTTGAGGGTTCTACTGGCGTAATAAATGTGAATTTGAAGTTTATTTTCATCCTGTTGCGCTAACAAACTTCCTATGGCTTTTACCCCTGTTGTAATATACATCCTAAACTCCTGTCCATCCTTGGGCGGTGACACCGTAGGTGCCTTGGCCAATTATTGTTTTAACTAGTCAAAGGTGTTTTAATTCTCTTGGGTCTATTTAAATTCAGCGGTCTTCTTGACCAACTTCATTAACAGCAGAGCTGTGTGCGCAAGGCCGGGGATGAATTACCTACGTTAGGAAATTTTCTCAAGGAATGTCTTCAACTATGATTGATTTATTGGCGGCAACAAATCTAGGATGGCTTTAACTTTGTTCTCATCTGGGTGTATCCCAGCTTGGTTTACTCTATAACCTAAGAATTTTCCTGATTGTACACCGAAAGCACAGTTCAATGAGTTTAACCTTAGTTTGAATTCTCTACACCTGGTAAAGATTTTCCTCAAGACTTCAGGGTGTTCTTCTTTCCTCTTGGCCTTGACAACTATGTCATTAACATAGCATTCTATCTCCTTGTGAATCATATCATGAAAAACACTAGTCATTGCCCTCTGGTACGTGGCTCCAACATTCTTTAATCTGAAAGGCATCACTTTGTAATAGAAATTCCCTATGGGTGTCCTGAAGGGTGTGTGAGACGTGTCATTAGGGTCCATGAAGATCTGGTTATACCCGCTATGAGCATCTAGGAAGGAGAAAAGTTTGTGTCCCACTGTCGAGTCTATCAGGACTTCCATATTAAGGAGAGGGAACTCATTTTTGGAACAAGCTTTATTTTAAGTCTTTGAAGTCGACACAACATCTACGATAAGGTATGGATTAGTATCTAGGTATCGTGTCATCGTTAGAGGCTGGGTAAGGAATACTAACCTCAGTTGCCCATTCTTCTTCTTTACTGGAACAACATTGGCTAACCATTGGGGGTAGAAGCTACTCTATTTCATCCTTGATTTTCAATGTCACTTCTAGTTTGAAAATTCTCTGTGGTTGTTTTACCGGCTGAAACTTCGGGTTTATACAAAGAGAGTGGCGGACTAGTTCTAAGTCAAGTCCCAGAATCTGGTCGTACGACCAAGTGAACACATCCTAGAACTGCTCTAAAAGTGCAATCAGTCTCTCCCTATCCTTTGTTGGCAACCTGGTGCATATGTACAAGGGTCTTTTGTCAAGTTCATCGACTACTAGATTGATTTCTTCTAACAGTTCTTCGATCATATCAATGGAATCCGTCATGTTTTTTGGAGGTGCCCTAACTTCATCGCAGTATTCTAGCATGTCTTCTTCCAGTTCCTGAGGCCACTTAATTGTTACTTATCCGATTCCTAGGTCTGTTTTTTTTTTATATTTTCATGTGCATATGGTTCAGGTGTTATACCTCTATGCTTAGTTCAGTGGTCAATCCATCATTTGGTGACATGGTCATAGTAATATCACTCTGAGGCATATGAAATAGTACTGGTTGAAACATTACTTGGAATTTTGGTTAGGAAATGCAATGATTTCTTTACAAATATATAAAAAAAATGAAAATTAAAATTTAAAAATGGGACACATACTACGATTAGATCACACTAGGTAATTATATATAAAAGAAAATCACATTCATACCTCAGGAATTGCCTTCTTAATCGCAGGAGGTTCATCGCTTTCATAGTCTTCGACAATGGTGTAGTACTCCTTTCCATCGTTCCCTGTCATTCCCATGCATCTACTCCTCTTCTATCACTCTAACGTCCTCGTGGGTTCACCTTTAGGCAATTGTGGCAGCTTTGTCCCTTCTACCTTGGCTATCCTGGTTTCCACATCTTCCGCTAACTCTGTGTAGTAGATGGCATCCTGGAGGTGTGCTTTAGATTTGTCAAATGGGGCCTTGGTAGCCGAGATCCTTATTGACCTCCTTCGATACCTGGCCTTGATGCATTGATGGTATGTTGAAGGAACAAGAGCTAGATAGTGTATCAGCAGTCATCCCAGGAGTGTGTGATAAGAAGTTTTTCCCTAAACTACTTGAAATTCCCGCGTTATGCTAAATGGCCCAATCACAACTTGTAGCTTTATTGATCCTTCGGTGGTTGAGGGGTTTCCATTGAAATCCATTACCTCTAATGGTAGCCCCTTGATGTCTTCTTTCCGAATACCCATCAGTTCCAATGTGTGCATCAGGATAAGGTTTATGGAATTTCCGGGATTGACCATCAATCTCTGCATGTCGTACCCCCTATCTTTGCCATTATGTATAGAGGTCGGTTATGTAGGGGGTCAAATGCTAGCATGTCATCTGTCATTAACTCGATGCTGCTACGATCTGTGTTGTCATGTTGGTCCCTTGCTTGGCAAAGAACTATCGCAACTCTTCACTATGCTCTAGTCTTTCTATTAGAGCATCGGCTTGATGTTGTCTGATCGCCCTGACTACATTAATGCTACCCCCTTGGGTGTGTACTAGTAGGGGATCAGTTTCCATGCAGGTTGGTTCTTTCGTTACGAAATGGTCTAACTTTACTTTTTGTGCAAAAGTCCTCCTGAGGCTAAAGCAATCCATCAACTCAAGGTGTATGATGGTAATGGCACCAACTGCTTCTACACTTGTCCTTCTCTAGATCTACTCCCAAAGGTGGCAGTGGCAGGTTAATAACTCTATCTTCAACCAGTTTATTCATGATCATGATAACTCCCCTAGGCATTTCCTCTCTAGTACAGCCATTGTCTGGTTTCTCTATTTGCTTCTTGGCCTTCTGTCGATCGCATACGCCTACTCTCTGTTGTACGGGGTCGCACTTTTGATGGTTCATGCCGTCCTCTCTACGCATTTCCAGAGTTGGCTAAAAGTCTCTATTTCGACGTTTTTAATGAAGGGTTGAGAGATCCATCAGATGGACGCCCAAAGATTGCGGAATAAGGGGCAAATTTCAAAAATTTTTCTCTCCCTTCAATTGGGAATCACATTCCCTATTTAAAAAATCATATTTTCAAGGATAAATCTTGAACCTTAAACTGAACCAGATCTGAACCAAAAAGGAATGGGAGAGAATGATACCTGATACGGAGAAACAATATCTCCCAACGAAGGTGTTCACGCCCAAGGAAGGATCCAAAGACTGCTCCCACTGAAGATGGCGCAGTGCAGGATGGAGCAGAATCAGCAGTGTTCTTCCCCAAGAACTCTATTCTTCGCAAGAAACAACAGGATGGAATGTGAGCACAGCTCCCTTTTCAATCCTTTCTCAAAGAATTGATGTCAAGATCCAATCTTGACTTCTCCCACAGCTGGAGATCGAACTGGCAAACAGGGCGGCAAGAGCAGGGAGGCGGCAAGAGAGTATTCGCAGGGTGCAGAATTCTCTCTTCTTGATTTCAGCACTAAAGAGGATCTGATGTTCTTCTTGGTCTCTCTCAAGGCCGCCGCCCCCTCCTTCCTTTTGTTAACTTGAAAAGATCAGCTCCTAATCCCATTAGGAGGTGCTTATCCAAATCATATTTGGATCAGCCTTCTCTTCTAATGATAAGGATAAACCCTTATCTTATCTGCAGATTAGATTAGCTTTATCCTAATCTTATTAGGAGGTTTCTAGATCTGAATCACATTCAGATCTGGACTCTATGAGTGGATAGGATTAAGACCCTATCCTAACTGCTAATCCATCTCAAAATTTGCCCCTTTAATTAACTAAATTAATAGCCCAGTTCGAAATGGGCTTTAGGCCCATTAAGCTTATGTGCTCACTTAACCTTCCTAACTGCTGCCCAGTTGGGCTTCCTTGTATGGCGTGGGACCCAAGCATTGATCTACACATCAGCCACATGGATTTGGCCCAGCCTTTGTTACAAGGCCTGGTCGAATACACTGTTAAAGATAGTGCACCCCCTGAAACCCATCAAATGGGCTCTATGGGCCCAACACTTACCCTAAGTGGTCCCTGGGCCAAGCCACCTTGTAACACCTAGGGACTGTGGGCAGATGCAAGATTAGCCCATCAGGTATTATCCTCAATGGTCTTACACTTAACCTCTCAGCCCATAATGATCATACACTGCCCGACAAGAGAGGACCTCTCCCTCGGCTGCAAGGAACAGTGTTGTACTCTCCACTTATATGGATCCCGGGAATTAAAACCCTTTTGCAAACATTTTAGAAACCATAATATATATACTTTTATATCTCATATAAAATATATTTTGCAAAACAAATTTCAACGGTTGAAATCGGCTGCCGGCAGTCTTGGTTTCAAACAGTGAGAGTGCATCCCCGATCATTACCTTTGTCCGACAAAGGGGCTGATCCTGTCACTATGATCACCCACTCAGATGAATTCTCGGATTGTCCCAACATACCCAGGTTTTGACCCCCGCTAAGGATCTCACTGATTGGTACATCAACGACAGCCCGATCCGACACCTAGTGCAGTATCATAATCAAGTCTAGGGGTCAGGTGTAACTTTCCAGTTTCGCCCATCAATCTCCAAGGTCCAGGGCAATACTGGAAATCTGGTCCAGTTCAAAGATTTAATTAATCCCACACTGTATGTGCCTAGGGTCTCACCCCGGTAGCTGAGACAAGCCACCCCAACCGACTTGGTGGCACCATAGTGTCAGCCTTATCAGGATAGGTCTCCCCAGACCGACCCACTGGCTGTGAACATTCAAAACTAACACGAGTCTCAATAAGTGTCCAGTTTAAGGGTAATACACAGAAACATACCAAGGGAACATGAATCAAATATGTACTTTTATTCATTTACAATAAACTCATAAAGTACATCAATTTTGATTGAAGCTAAGGGCATACAAAACTGTCTAACATTCAATGCCGATCCGGTATGCAGGGCACATATCTTGAACACATTGCTCGACAAAGCTTTTCTCGGTAGCGTGTTCATTGAAAACAGAATGGGTGAGCTTCAGGAATCTTAGAACATAAGCAAGAAGGTCTTCACTTGGCCCCCATTCCACATTTTGCAGGTTGGCCATTGTCAGCTTCCTCTCTAGAGTAAACCACTTCGATAAGAACTTCTTGGCCAACTCCCCCCATGAGTCGATGCTCCCAGGGGTGAAACTTACAAACCAAGTGTACGTTGGGCCAGTCAGTGACTTCGAGAACTCTCATACTTTAAGGTCCCCGTCAAGAGCATGAGAGCCAAGGGAATCCTCAAACTTGCTAATGCTCCTGTGGGCTGCCCTTCTATCTGCCATATTGTGGCCATTGTTGGGGAGGGACATACCTGGCTGGATAGGACTTGTACAGGATACGATCAGAATAAGGTTTCTGTAAGACTATTGAATCTTGAACCCGGTTACAACTCTCAACCACCAGTCCTTGAACGTATTCTTTCAATTCATTTCTGCTAAGAGGAACATCAGGTATCGGATTGGCACTGGGGTGAGCATGAAACTGATGAGCGGGTGTAAAGCTTGCTTGAGACGGGGTTGGGTTGACCCTGTGGTGCTGTTTTGGGAAACTAGGGAGGTAGGGTATGGCGCCAGAGGTATGGCAGCTGGGATTGGGATTAGAACTTGGTATGCCATGGATGGTGGAAGTAGGTGACCGTTTGACCTGGGTCGGTCGGTTAATCAGAATCTGAAGGGCGCTTCTTGTTTCCTCCATACCCTGTTCAATTTTCTTGAGCTGCTCCTCAAAAAGTGGAAGTGAAGCCTCAAACCTGTAGACCTAGTTTGACAAGATCTCAATGTCGGCCTGGATGGGTGTTTCCATCTCAGGTTGAGTTTCTATTCTGGGATTGACATTTTCTGAAGCGTCATTCTGTTCTTCCGGGATGGTGGAGAGGTTGATCCTTCTCGAGGCCATCCTTCGTGATCAAAGGCAAAACTAGAGATTCTAATGTAGGACTGGGGTGTAAGGCTAGATAAGAGGGTGAGCTCTCTGAAGGATGAAGGAGAGCCTCCAAAAGGTGCAAAGGTCTCTTGGTATGGGATTAGGAGAAGAAGATGAGAGAGTTATGGACTCCAGGGTATGAGTAGCAAAGATACTAAAGATTTCGATGCCCCTTGACATGGGGAGGACCCTCTATTTATGAAGAAGATCCCAACATCCTAAAAGGTAGGAGACCAGGATCTTTGTTCCGTATTGGGGAAGGGAATATATTGTTAGCTGGTAATTATTGGGTACTCTAAATGGCATCACCATGTGTCTCATGAAGATATTCTCGATGATCAACTTTCCTTATCCTCGAGATCCCTCATTATTCATGTGTCCTACTACCCTCCTGCGTGCCACAACTAATCTTACATGAAAATGATGATGTCATCATCCAAAGGTTAGTATTTGTTAATGCCTCATGGCGATATATAAAGTGCTTCATCATAATGGGCTTGCGTGTGTTTGGACACATATGGGCCTCACCATGGGTTGATTAAGGCCTAATTGAGGAAGATTTAGTGTGTAATTTAATAGGAGATAATTTCAGGGTTTCTACAACTAAACAACAATGTTTGAACGATTGCAAGTGGTGATGGATGGGGTTGATTAAGAAATAGAAGTTTAGACCAACGAGATAAGGTAGAATGGAATCTAGGTGTAATAGAGGATAAAATGGTAGAGATCTATGATGAAATTCGATGTGGTGGTGTTTCTATGGTTCTTAGTTGATTAATTGGTGGGGTCTGATTGATTTAAATGTGTTTGGACCAATGGAATTTAAAGCATAGGTGCTTCAGCAAACAAGAAGGCTGAAAACAGAATCTTTGTTTGATGGAAGAGTTTTGGGCCAAAATTGGGTAAGTAAGTGTTTTATGATGTCCAAAAGACATTGATGGTGTCTTATGAGTTAAGAGTTAGGTCAGAAGGGCTAAATTGGGGGTTATAAGTTTCAACCAGTGAGGTTGGATAAAATGAAATCTTGATGTAAATGTAACAAAGGACTAAGTGGTGGAGGTTCAAGTATGTCTATGGTCAAATCTCATTTTTTTAGGAAATTTAAAGAATTTTAGTGTCTTTCCTAATTGTTGGGGAATTTAGCAAGGTAAGGGGAAGGGCTAACAAAAATTGAGTGTTGACATCTACAAATACTATATGTGAACATCGAGAAAATCACTGGCAGTTCACTTCATGGCTTAACAGGTTGAATCGCCACCCATCAAGAATTAACAATGGGGACTGATGGATCTCCTGGATATAAATTTTATGAAATCATTTAGAATTAACGACTCCATACCGATCAGCCAATACAAGGCCATTCTGGGTAAGTTGAGAAAGAGAGAGGGAAGGGGTTAGGCACACCTCTCTTTGGTCAATGTGGATACTGGAATTCCCTTCTCTTCTTTAATTCGAACTAGAGCTAAGAACCCATGTTTTCTAACAATAAGGAGGGATATGAAGAAAGCTTTCTTATCCTCCAATCCAGCTCCTCTTTTGATGCAGGGACCTGAGCAAAAGTGTAGGAAACCCTACCACTTTTCTATCAAAACCCCTACCTTCGGACTTAGTTGGTGGGCCTGAAGCATCGGAGGAGTGTATCAATCCCCACAAACATCCAAAAACACCACTATTCTCGCACTTGTAGATAAGATATGAAATATACAAACAGAAAATAAAGAACAAAAAAAGAAGAAACTAAAAAAGAAACTAAACCAAAGCAAATATAAATATCTGAGGGTGAGGTAAGGTTGTTACCTCGATGTAGCCTTAGAATAAGCATTGAATATTGTTTGGTGTTGTTGAAATAGAAGCCAAATGAATAGAAGATTGGTCGCCTGATAACTATATCGAACTATCATATTTTGACTGATTAAAATGGTGGTGCAGAAGAAAAAATGACCTAGTTAATATCACTTTGGAATGCCTTAACTGCCCTTATTACCAGTGTTTCTGCTCAATGGGTGATAGAGATGGAAGATGGGATCGGTGATTGACCCGTCATCCAAAAGCTAAGGAGAGGAGAAGAGATGGCGAGAAGTGTGAGATTGGTACGAAAATGATGAGAATAGAAAGGGAGATGTGAGTGGTTGTTGCCGGTTGGGTTCAAACCTACCACTACAACTAGTTGTAGTAGCGAGAGAAAGGCTTGAAGTGTGGTCTGGGAAATCAGAGCTCACCACCCTTCATCGCACTCTGTGTTTGCTACCAGGTTGAAGACAATGAAAACCTCCCTTTAGCACAACCCCTCTTTCTCTCTCTAATTGTCTCTTCTCTCGCATGAACTGAGAGACCCTAGCCTCTACCTAAGAGTTTCTCTCTGCTCCTAGCACAGCCTTCCAAAGGGAAACCACTAAAGCCCTCCCCCTCTTATGCTCTCTCTCTCTCTCTCTCTCTTGGAATTTCTCCCATTCTATCTCAGTCTTTCCCCTCTCTTATGCGCTCTCTCTCTCTCTCAGTCTTTCTCCCTCTCTTTCTCGATTCTCTCTCTATCTTAATCCTCAGTTCGGCATCTCCTCAAAAAGGAAAGCATCGAAAGCCTCTCCCTTCCAAACTTCCCCCTTCGACCCCTTTCTCCTCCGTCCACCCTCCTTAAGATGGGCGACTCTTATTTTTAATATGAGAGAGGGAGGTTTCAAAAAAATCTTCAAGGTACATGGGGTCTTTTAGGTTAACTCAGCAATTAGAGTTTAAAGGGTGCATTTAGGGTCATATTTGGGTAAGGCGTATTTTAGGTAATTTAGGAGTGATTTGGGAATTTGGTGAGTGAAGGGCAATTTGGTAATTTGGGGGTTTGGAGAAAATTGGTATTTTGGTAATTTGGTAATTTGGAAAGAGAGTAGTTTTTGGTAATTTAGTTAAGGGGCATTTTGGGTAATATGGCCAAGGGCACTTTGGTGATTTGGAAAGGAGGGGTAATTTGGGAATTTGGTTAGGGCATTTTGGTAATTTGGAAAGAGGGTAATTTTGATGATTTGGTCAAGGTGTATTTTGGCAATTTGGTCAGGGGAGTATTTTTGGTAATTAAGAAAGGGTAATTTTGGTGATTTGGTTAAGGGGTATTTTGGGAATTTGGTCAAGGGGGTATTTTGGGAATTTGGTGCAAGGGTAATTCTAGTAATCTGGTCAAAGGTATTTTGGGCATTTAGTTAGGGGTAATTTGGGAATTGGTCCAAGGGGTAATTTGGGTAACCTAGTCAAGGGTATTTTGGTCATTTTGGAAGGAGCGGTCTTTTAAGAATTTGGGTAAGGGGATTTTGGTAACTCTTAGAAGAAGGGGCGTTTTTGGGAATTTAGGGTATGAGGTGGGGTTTTTAATGGTTTAATCGGTGTTCGAGGGTGAGTTGGGGGTTCAGATAGAGGATTTAGCAAAAATTGGGTGCTAACAACTGCCCCTCTTTGTTGTGAGGTAGGAAACTACGAAACAACAAAGACTGAAAGAAGCACAAAGATTTTTGCAAAATTGGAAGAGGGGCAAGATGAGGAAAGAGGAGGAAGGAGGATCAATGTGAAGGAGAAAGGTTTCCGTGCAACATTGTTGCATCACATATAGGCCATTTTATTCTTGGCAAAGTGACTTCTCCTAGGTATCAAGAACCTTCAGAATCAGGGTACATTTGCTGTAAAAGAAAACAACACAAGAAACTCAAAATATGAAAACCATTTATTTTGGCAAAGTGACCCCTCCTAGGTAATAGAAACCATACGGAATCAGGGTATACTTGCTGTGAAGGAGGAAAAACTTAAGATCAATCTTAAAAAGCAAGGCAAGGCAAAGGTTCAATCACTAAAAGATTTCCTGCAATTTTCAAAATGTTTAGTGAAATATTTAACAAGGATTCTACAATTGATATAGTATAACAACTCTTTGACATAGCACAATGTGAAGAACTCATTGCCAAGCTTTAGATATCACTATTTATCATTCTTTCCTTCTTGTTTTTCTTTTCTTTTCTATTGTTTGTTTTGTTCTTTTTTAACTTTCCTTTTTCTCTCTTCTTTTAATTTTCTTATTATCATTTATATCATCTCCATTTACTCAATTCAAACGTGGGTCAAAGCACAGAGGCTAATGTGACCAACGGGATTTCTGACGCAAGTCAAGGCATAGAGGCTGACGTGACTAATGGAATTTCTGACGCAAGTCAAGGCATAGAAGCTGCCATGACCAACGAAATTTCTAGCGCGAGTCAAAGCATAGAGTCTGATGTGACCAACGAAATTTCTGATGCAAGTCAAATCATAGAGTCTGATGTGACCAATGGAATTTCTGACACAGGTCAAGGCATAGAGGATGACACGACCAATGGAATTTCTAACATAGGTGAAGACATAGAGGTTGACATGACCAATGAGATTTCTTATGCAGGTCAAGGCATAAAGGCTGAGGTGGCCAATGGAATTTTTTATGTAGATCAAGGCATAGAGGCTGACATGACTAATGGGATTTCTGACACAGGTTGAGGGGCTAACATGACCAATGGGATTTTTGATGTAGGTCAAAGCATAGAGACTAACGTAACTAATGGAATTTCTAACATAGGTCAAGGAATAGAGGTTGACATGACCAACGGGATTTCTGACATAGGTCAAGGCATAGAGGTTGACGTAACCAACAAGATTTCTGATGTGGGTCGAAGCATAGAGGCTGATGTGACCAACGGAAGTATTCAATTAACTAACAAATTTTCAATCAAATTATGGACTTAAGAAGCAGAACACTGAAGTATGAGATAAACGCTAGGAGGGATTTTTGGAAGATAGGGCAATGATTTGCATGAATGAATTGAAAAGGAACCAGCATATAAGAAAAATGATATGGTATGATGGTGGAGCCAAGATAGAAGCTAGGTATGCACTAAAAAGGTCAAAACATCACCTGTACAAGGGAGTATTCAATTAACAAGCAATGCACAAGGACATGAAATATTGGAATGGTAAGAGGGAAAAGCTTTAGAACTCAAGGGCAAAAGTGCCTTCAACCTTAACTCATATATACAAGAGTAATTACATCCAAATAGGCTATGTATGGTTTGCATCATATGAGAGTGTGTATCCTCTCTTCAAAGTTATTACTCAAAACTCATTGAATTCAAAAGAATGCGTGATGGAATTGTAAGTTGTTAAACAAGGGATTCACTATAAGAAAAAGTCTTCATCATAATTGGCCTGCCCCATTGTTTTTTTTTTTTTTTTGTTCACTTCTTCTCTCTCTTTTTTTTTTTTTGATAACAAAAATGGTGGGCAATGAAGTTGATGCTTTAATGGAGCGAGTGACAACTATGATCCTTCATCGCCGACTAAATAGGTCTATCTAGTGCTGATTTGCTGATTTTTTAAAAACAATGGCTCTTGCTCATTAGGATGATACGTGGTATGGGATGGAGGTTACAAATGATGGGTTAAAAGGCTCAAATGACAATTAATATAGGCATCGGATGCTCAAATCACCACCTTAGGGATTTAATTCAGGGTCTACTCTCATTATCATATTTTCGTCTTTTCCTTTTTTTTCTTCTCCCTCTTTTTTTTCTTAATTTTTTTTATCAAGGCTCTATTCATAGCCACATGGATGGAGATTGCTCTTCATCTTCTTCATCAACATGAATCATGCTTCTTATTGATTAGGGAGGGCTTTATTTTGGAACGAAATGTAAATGGTTAGGGAAAACCAAAATTAGTATATGGGTGTCATCATAAAAGCTCCCATAATGATAAAATCATCTTAAATGCATGAGTTACTTCTGACTATTTCTTGATTCTTCGTTTTCCAATTCACTTTTGCATTGATCTTCCTTGATAATTGCCCCACTTTACTTGAGTATTTCATTCTCAGAAAAGCTACCAAAAGTTCACTCCCTTTTTCCTTTTTTTTTTTGAGTGCTTGCTCGATTGCCCTAATCGCTTTCTGCTTGTTTTGACACCCACTTACAAGAAAGTGTTTATTATGAAGAAAATGTTGACCTGAAGGCTCAAAGGGCCAACTAGGGGATTTGACTATATATTATTAGGATTGAATGCACGAGGTCAAACAAGCGGCCATGAAAAGCCTCCCTTCATTTCATTATCCACTACATGTTGCATATTAAAGAAGCATATGTTGAGCATAGTATAAGTCGAGCAAAGCCCCCTTGGGCATTCTCCTTCTTTCTCTCTCCCTTTTTTTTGTTTTATTTTTTCTTCTCTCTTCTTTTTTTCTTTCTCTCTTTTTTCCTTTTTTTTTCATTTTTTAGCCTTTTGATGATCCTTGATGTGCATTATGGGTTTGGATAGTTCACCAAAGAAAAAAGGACTAGTACATGAGCTCAATTGGCTAACAAGCGATTTTTGATGATTCATAAGGTCACAAGGAATCAAAAATGGCCAAGGATGCCCTCATGTCTTTTCTTGATTAATCAACAAAGCACTAGCTTAGGATGGTACCTTTGTTCTATGTTGGCTCATGCGTTATTCAAGGGAAATGTGCAATGCTTTGGGAGCCACAATTCTGCCCCAATTTGGACAAAGATGATGGCTTTGTTATGGGTTGGGAGGTCAATAGGAAGTTCAACTATAGAGCTCTTTATTAACAATTCTTTTCTCTGACATGCTTTTGGGACTCTGAGATGAGGTAAACTCTGCCTTCTTCTACAAGTAGATAGCCCTGAATGGACTAATCACTCTTTATAAATAAGCATCTCAGGCAAGGGAAGAAGAAATGAGGGAAAATAATATCTTATTTATGGAAATGGCCAGACCCATTTGATGGGCTGCTCTACGTACCACTTTGAAAGGGACCAAGTCGAATGTAGTTCAAAATAAGAGGTTGTGTTCCACACCCTAGGCTCTACTGAGGAAAAGGCAATCAAGTTTATTGGCTAAGAGGTGCTAATTAGATCATTTGGGAAGGACTCTCACACCATGGCACGAGTCACTATACAATGGGCTACTAGTCTAGGGTTCGCAATGATATCCTAAGAAAAGAACAGCTTAGTTAAAGCATTCCTACATCTTCCCGCCTATTTTTTCTTTTCTTTATCCTTTTTCTTATTTTCCTGTTTTTGTTTTAGATTTTCCCATCTTTTTACTTTAGATATTCCCATTTTTTTTTGTATTTTGGTTTCACCTTTTTTATTTTGGATTTTTCTTTCTTTTCTTTTCTTTTTGATTTTGGATTTTTCCCATTTTTATTTTTTATATTCCCATTTTTTGTATTTTGGTTTTGCCCTTTTTTGTATTTACTTTTTTTTTTGTAATTTGAATTCCCCCCTTTTATTGATTCTAGATTCTTCTTGGCGTAACCATTTTCGGCCACGTACTAATGTTTTGTGATGTAAAATTTTTTGGCTAAGTACCTTGTTATTTGACCCGGTGGTGGCGTGCCTTAGTGATGAGCTATTTGGTAGTGAATTGTCTACTGGCGAACTGCTCGGTGGAGAACTACCTGGGGGCAAACTGCTTGGTGGCAAACTGCCCGGTGGCGAACTGTCTGGTGGCGAACTGCCTGGTGGCAAGCTGCCTGGTGGCGAACTGCTTGGTGGCGAACTGCCTGGTGGCAAACTGCCTACTAGGCAGTCGATGACTTAGAGAATGCTGGAGCTCCCTGGTGCAGCGCAATCCGACTGCCTTCAGCATGATGTGGTCTTCTTTCCTTTGTAGGCTGTGGGAGCTGAGGGACCTACGAGAACATCATCTTTTCCTCCTCTTTGTAGGTGGCGGGAGCTAAGAGACCTGCGAGAACTCCATCTTTTTCTCCTCTTTGTAGGCAGTGAGAACTGAAGGACCAGCGAGAACTGAATCAGAGGTCCTGGGGGTTTTTTCCCGGTGGGGGCTCTTCGACGCTTACGTTAGCACTCTTATTGTAGAGAGCTTTGACGATAATATGAGAGCTAGAGAGCATGGGTTACTTCCCTTTTTTCATCCCCCCCCCTTTGGGGGGTGAGGTCTTTATATACTGGAGTCCTCGCGGGTTAGGTGGGTGAAAAGCCTCCAAACGGTAAGACCCGCCGCATCCTGCCAGAACCGGGGTACGGTGGTGAACTCCTCGAGGTCGTCAAGCTGGCGCTTGTGTCAGGCGGCCAGGTCGGCGCCTGGGCCGGTTTGTCAGAGGGGCACCTGCGTCAGTCGACGGGTTAGTGTCTAGGCCAGGTCGTCAGGTCGGCGCCTGTGTCAGTCGGCGGGTCAGTGTCTAGACCAGGTCGTCAAGCTGGCGCCTGTGTCAGTCGGCGGACCAGTGTCTAGCCAGGTTTGTCGGTGGGCGCCTTATGGGCGGCTTGGCCGGATCATGCGCTAGGCTGGTCCAAGTCAGCCAGGTCGCGTAGGCCGCAGGTCGTGCGCAGTTCGCGTAGGCCGCGCGAGCCATGCACGCGCGCCGCGCAGGTCGCGTGTGCCGCGCACAGGTCGTGCAGGTCACGCCAGGCCGGCCAGACTGGTGCCGGGGTGGGTCACTAACTTCGTAAGTTTGTTGGCTAGGTGTTTTCCTATTTGTCACGAGGTGCCACATGTCACAATTTCACTGGAGGGCCAAATATGCCCTCATCAATAGCTCCCCACTCCCGAGCTGATAGTAACTCAGTGAAGGGAGTAGATTTCTTTTGGCCCGTAAGTCGATGAGCTAGTAAGTGCTGATCCAATTACTAGTGTGGCCCGTAGGCTATGGGAGCAACTCGTAGTCTACTCTTCTTTGACTTTTGCCCGTGCCGGAGAGGCGACCGGGTCTTTAGTGGTAATGTGGCCCGTAGGCTTTGGGAGTGACCAGTGGTCTACTCTTTTCTAACTTTGCCCATGCTGGAGAGGCGACCGGGTCTTAAGTAGTAATGTGGCCTGTAGGCTTGGCCTGCATCAGCTTCGTAATGCCGGTCACCTACTCCTACAAGAAGCTACTAGGGGTTCGATCTTCGGGGGCAGCACTACTAAATTTAGGTTGCTAGCTCACACGGGAGCCTTGGAAGGCTCGACCAGTAAGGGCGCCTATGTAGTCAGTTGGCCGCCAACTCCCGCAGAAGCCACGAAGAGGTCATCTTTGTAGGGGGGACCTTGTGGAGAGGACTGATGTGGCATTATCTGAATTGAAAGTAAGGTTGGTAGAGCTACTTAGTCCGTTAGCTCCCTACATAGTCTCTGAGTTCATAAAAAATGTAAACTATAAAGCGATAGCTTCAATTTCTAAAAAGTGAGGACTTAGTTTTGGCAAGATGAGAACTTAGCTTTTGTATGATGAAAACTTAGCTTTTTGTAGCGTGTTCTCACAGACGGCGCCAATTGATGTAACCGTTTTCGGCCACGTACCAATGTTTTGTGATGTAAAATTTTTTGGCTAAGTACCTCGTTATTTGACCCGATGGTGGCGTGCCTTAGTGATGAGCTACTTGGTAGTGAATTGCCTACTGGCGAACTACTCGGTGGAGAATTGCCTGGGGGCGAACTGTCTGGTGGCGAACTACTTGGTGGCGAACTGCTTGGTGGCGAACTGCCTGGTGGTGACCTACTAAGCGGCCAATGACTTAGAGAATGCTGGAGCTCCCTGGTGCGGCGCAATCCGACTGCCTTCAACATGAGGTGGTCTTCTTTCCCTTGTAAGCTGTGGGAGCTGAGGGACCTACAAGAACTTCATCTTTTCCTCCTCTTTGTAGGTGGCGGGAGCTGAGAGACCTGCGAGAACTCCATCTTTTCCTCCTCTTTGTAGGCGGCGGGAGCTGAAGGACCTACGAGAACTGAATCAAAGGTCCCGGGGGTATTTTCCCAGTGGGGGCTCTCCGATGCTTAAGTTAGAACTCATATTGTAGAGAGCTTTGACGATAATATGAGAGAGCTAGAGAGCATGGGTTACTTCCCTTTTTTCATCCCCCTCCCCTTTGGGGGGTGAGGTCTTTATATACCGGAGTCCTCGCGGGTTAGGTGGGTGAAAAGCCTCCAAACGGTAAGACTCGTCGCATCCTGTCAGAACCGGGGTACGGTGGTGAACTCCTCGAGGTCGTCAAGCTGGCACTTGTGTCAGGCGGCGAGGTCGGCGCCTGGGCCGGGTTGTCAGAGGGGCGCCTGCGTCAGTCGACGGGTCAGTGTCTAGGCCAGGTTGTCAGGTCGGCGCCTATGTCAGTCGGCGGGTCAGTGTCTAGACAGGTTTGTCGGTGGGCGCCTTATGGGCAGCTTGGCCGGATCATGCGCTAGGCTGGTCCAGGTCGGCCAGGTCGCGTAGGCCGCACGCCGCACGCAGCTCGCGCAGGCCCTGCGCAGTTTGCGCAGGTCGCGCGAGCCGCGCAGTTCGTGCAGGCCGCACTCAGTTCACGCAGGTCGCGCCAGGCTAGCCAAACTGGTGCCCAGGTGGGTCACCAACTTCGTAAGTTTGTTGGCTGGGTGTTTTCCTAGTTGTCACGAGGTTCCACGTGTCACAATTTCACTGGAGGGCCAAATCTGCCCTCATCACTTCTCTCTTTTTTTATTGATTTTGGAATTTTCCTTTTTTATTTTATTTTCTTTTTTTTTTTGTAATTTGGATTTTCCTTTTTTTGTATTTTCACTTCTTTTTTTTTTGGATTTTGGATTTTCCCTTTATTTGTATTTTTTATTTTTCTTATTTTTGTGAGTTTTGGATTCATCCTTTTTATTTATTTTTTTGCCCCTTTTTTATCATTTTTGCATTTCATCCTTTTTTTTTTTTGTTACTTTTCCATTCTTAATCAGTCATAGTAATTCATTCAAAAGAGGTGGCTGACCTAAAATCTAGGCTATCATACAAATGATGCACATGGGTGTGGGGTGTGACATCTAGATCATGGTCAAAAGGCTACCAGTCTTCAAACCTCCACCCTTGTAGGCTTCTCACGCTGGTGACTGGTTGAGAGCTTTCCATCGGATTCCTAATCCCGATGGCCCAAGTTTACCAGACTCTCTCCTAGTAGGAAGCAAATTATAAATGTCTAAATTTATGTAATAAGACGTAATTGTTCACACATGAGAAAATGCCAATATATACAAGCAAAATCGTTATCAAAAGAATGGAAATAAACAATCGAAAACAAGTATTCAATGGGATCCCCACATATACATATATTAGCCTAGCAATTAATGAAACTAAATCTTAGGATGAGAGACCTGCCTTTAACATCGCTTATATATATATATATATATATGAAAACGCATATGGCGGCCATGGGGACACCACACAACTTCGAATCGGGTTTCATTTAATCTAACAAGTGGTCAAGAGTTCTGAACACAAGACATAGGCCTTGTCCAGCCAACAGTACCAAGATGTTCGACTCTTGTCACATGTGGCACGAGATTATTATTCCCAAGACACTCACGAGTCAAATTCTTGTTTCCATAAAACAAAGAAACTTGGATCAACGTAAGGAAGCATGCTTGATCCTACTTGTACCACTACATATAGAAGGGGAACTGATATGAAAACTTAAACCAGAGGCCAAACATCCAAGAGAAAAGACGTGCATATTCAAAATTGGAGCTGGATGCAATGGCCAAAGGGGAAGGGTAAGCTATTAACAGGAGCTAGATACCACCGACTCAAGAGAAAGGACTGACATCAATGGAAGTTATATAACCAATCAGAAAGAGGCTTGACGCTCCTGAGGACCTGAAACATTTCTACCCATCATTTAAAATAGGAACCATTGCTCGTGAGATCCAAAGCAAACTCCTATTGAAGCAATGTTAAGTTTGAAATGGGCCTATGACCTGTCTTGGGGTTAGGATTATAATGAAAGAGACTCGACTTGATAACCAGGAGCATCAATGAGTCCCTAACGTATAAATCTAACTAGTTTCAACACCGACAAAGCAGGAAACAAAGCAGGAAACAAAGGATGAATGCCTGTTTCTCTTAATTCTGGGGGTCGCCCTATCTCAAGTCAAGATCTTTGGTTTTTTTTCTACTCAACACAATCAAATGGGGAAGTATCTGACCAGGGTCAACCTAATCTTCTAAGATTATTGGCTCACAGATAGGGAGCATAACCTACAAGCGCTGAAGTCAATCCCATACTTGAAGACAAAACAAGGCTTAATAAACACAATCAAATGGGGAAGTATCTGACCAGGGTCAACCTAATCTTCTAAGATTATTGGCTCACAGATAGGGAGCATAACCTACAAGCGCTGAAGTCAATCCCATACTTGAAGACAAAACAAGGCTTAATAACCCCTAATTTGTTCTCTTGCCCCTCGATCCTGATTTCAATGTGGTCATTTCCAGGCCGTCTCCCTATTCCCCTTGTTCTTGAACCAAAAAAGTGATTTCCTCACCTTTCTCACTTCTCAGCACCTGACTTTTTCTCGGTCCGTTGCCTGAACCTCTAATTTATCTCACACTCGATTAAACACTCTTGATCTCTTTGAAACACCGAAAAACTCAAAAATCCTGAATTTCACCCCAAGAACCCTCTGATCCACCGTTAAACCTACTCGATACCTATATAATGGCCCAGATCAACCCACACTTACACATTAACCATTAGATCAGACACAACCATCAAACTCAGGACCTCCCAAAACACCTACACATGAAATTTCAGCTCAAGATTCCTCCATTTACCCTTTCATCATGCAAAGATTCTATTTCGGCTAATCTCGTTAACCTAAACACTCATAATCCAGATTCCCTTGATCTTGACACATCTGAAACTGATCAAACCACACCATTAAACTCTGGACACACCAAAACAACTGTCCATAAAGCTTCAACCCTAGATTCCCCCATTTGTCCGTCCATCAAACAAAGATTCCGCTTCGAAAATATCCTATTAACCTAAATTTCTACCATCTTGACCCCCTCAACAAATCAGACATCACCATCATATCCTAGACACCTCCAAACACCCACCTATAAAATTTCAGCCCAAAAGCACCCTCATTTACCCTCTATTATACCAGAATTCTATTTCTAAGCTCTAGATTGATTGAATTCCAAATCCACCCAATCCGGATCTAGTTGGCTCAATATAACATTAACAATCATCTTATACTACCCAAAAACCCTACTCTGTGAAGTTTCGTCCAAAACAAACCTCGTTTACCCCTCGATCACATAAAGATTCCATTTTGAGCCCTAAATTAATTAAATCAAGCCCTAGCTAGACCTTCCTGATTCAGGTCCATTTCACCCAATCTGACCCTCCAACCAATTCAGAATGTATGAAAACCCCACCTTGTGAAATTTCAGCCAAGAATACCCTCATTTACCCTTCCATGTAAAAATATTTCATTTCGATTCATCTCACCACATGTGCGACCCCATTCCGCGGTCAAACCCATCTCAACTCTTCATTTTTTTGCCAAAAAAATCCCCACCGATGAACCAGAAGACCTAGTTTGACCCTTTTAGACCCATTTTGACCCATTTCCCAGAATTACCAAAATACTCTCAGAACCCCAAAATTACGAAACTGCCCTTAACTTTACCTATAAATAAGCGCTTATCTCTCAAATTAAGGGCGGCAGTCTTTCAACCTCCGACCTAACTCTCTTTCTCTCTCCCTCTTTTTTTTTCTTTTTCTATTCCTTCCTCTGCCTTCCTTCGCTGTTTTCTGGGACGATCGAAATCACCACCGCCATTGCAACTTCTAGCAACGGCGGTGATTTCTTTTCTCTATCTCTCTCTTATCTTTCCCTCCCATTGATTCCTCTCGTTTCTCTTTCATTGTTTCTCATTATTTTCCTCTCTTATCACCACCATTCCTACTGTCCTTATCTGAAACCTTACCGTAGTTGTTCCGACCATCAGCGGCAGTAGTGATCTCTACCTCCCGTTCTCTCATTCTTTCTTCGGTTTCTCCCCTCCATTTGTTCTTCCTTCTTATCATTCCCCTCTGTCACTAGTCGAGTCATAATCGAACAGCGGAGCAGTGACATTCATTGTCTTCCTCACTACGAACAACGAACCCGGTGGTGGCATCACTCAGTTTTCACACTATATATTCGCGTCCGGCATCCTCTCGGTATTGGCGTCTGAGACCCAGCTGCTTGACCTGACGACGGTAACCTGAGTCATGACTGCAAAAATTGATCATCGTAGTGGTTAGAACTTTGAAGACACCGACTGGGAATATCATAATTCGGTTCCCCTGTTTCGTTGATCTATTTCAGGCCGACATCCAAATCCAAACCAGGTAACATCTTTTCGTATTTATTATTTTATTCCTTCAATTTCTCTTTTTTTTTATTGTTCTTAGATTCTCTCATTCTTATCCATTCTATCTTTGCAATCATTTTCATCCGATGATTTGTTCATTGTGCTTGATCATATCTAATTATTGAATTAATTTTGAATGAGAATGTCGATCATTACTTATTTCATCTGTTTATGGAACTCGGTTTGCTTTTATTAGTAATTTTATTTAACTTGATGTTTGCCTGAATCGGTCCGAGAGGGTTAAACTTCCTCTCTCTTCAGATCATTCAACCGAGTCCGAAGGTCGGGGCTTTGATAGAAAAGGGGTGAGAGAGCAACCTTCCACCATTTTGCTATCCTTTCGAGCTGATGAAGGATGTAGGTCTCTGATTTAAATTGAAATTAAAAAAAAGATAAAAAAAAGAAAAGAAAAAAGTACTAAATAAATTAAATAGGTCTTATTTGTTGATTTATTTTCGGTTTGATATTTTCTTGATAATTGCTACTTTTTTAATCATGTATTTGCAATTATGCTCGATTAGAATACCATGTGGGTCCCACTTATTAGACCCGAGAGAGGGGTACCTAACCCCTTCATTATCTAAAAAAAAACGTTTGTGAAAATCATTCTATGGGTGGCGACTCCCTTTCCCAATCTGATGGGTGGTGACTCCATTTTCAGTCCAAGTGGCAAGTGAGCTGATTTTTCCAACACTCACAGACGGGTGACTCCATTGGGGAGTTCTTGAACAATAGGTGGGGCCTACAATGGGCCTTTTTGTATATATTGCATTCTTCTAGGTCGTTTTTCTTCTATTAGAATAATAACTGCTCTTTTGATGTTCATTTGATTGTTCTTTATTGCTTTATGTCTATTATTTCATTATCTGCTCATTCACCCCATCATCCTATTAGGAGAGAGTCGGTACACTTGGGCCATCAGGACTATGAACCCGGCGAGACCAATAGAAAGCTCTCAACCAATCATTAACTTGAGAAGCCCATATGGTTAGAGGTTTGCAGAGTGATGACCTCAACCATGGATCTAGGTGCCACACTCCAACATCATGCATCACATTCCACATGTCAACCTAGTTAGGGTTTCAGCCACCTCAGCTTTGCTTGCTTGCATACCCCTTGTGGGGCCTATGTCAAATAATAACATAAAATATAAAAGATAAAAAAGATAAAAAAAGGTAAAAAGATAAAAAAAAAAATCAAGAGTCAAAATAAAAAAATATAAGATCAAAAGATTTTTAAACAAAAAAAAGTAAAACAAAAAAAGAAAGAAAAAAGTAAAAAAAATTAAATACAAAAGCGTAAGCACAAATATAAATAAATGAAAATTAAAAAATATTAAAAATTAAAAAAAATATATAGAAGATAAAGATAAAAAAGAAAAAAGGAAAAGAGAAAAAGAATAAAAATATAAAAAATCAAATAAAAAGTAAAAAATATAATAATAAATCCAAAAAATTCAAAGAAAGAAAATTAAAGGGGAAGTTTTTAAATTGCAAAATATAAAAAGAAAAAAAGAAAAAATATATAAAAAATGTAAAAAAAACAAAAAAATACCAAATGGATTCTAAAAAATCCAAAAATAAAGTGTCAATAAACAAAATGTAACAATTGTAAATAAAAGAAATTACAAATATATGGAAAATAAAAAACCAAATAAGAAATTCAAAAAAAATCAGCAAAAATAGAAATACAAAAAAAGAAAAAGGAATAGAAATGAAAAAGAGAGAGAGAGAGAGAGAGAGAGAGAGAGAGAAATGAAGTAAGGAAAAGAAATAAGGAAAATGAATAAAAAACAAAAAATAAAGAAAAACCAAAATCATTTAAATAAGAGAAATCCTGAATATTTCTTTATTGTAAATAATAAAAAACTAAAAATAAAAAAACCAAGAATTAAGGATCTAAAAAAGAAGAAAAAAATTCAAAAACAAAAACAAAAAAAAATCAAAAACAAAAACAAAAAGAAAGTCAAATTCGAAAGAAAAAGAAAATTAAATTTTCAAAATCAGAAATAAAAAAAATAAATAAAATCACCTTTGATCAATCAATTAGTCACAAGTCAAAAAGAAAAGATAATAGATAAGTAGATGGTAAAATGTGAGACCTATGTAGAGTAATAACATGAAATTAAAAAAAATTATAATAGAATCAAAATTAAAAAATAAAAAATAAAAATTAGAGAAAGTTCAAAATAAACCAAAATGAAACATATTAAAAGTCCAAAAAATGCCAAAACAGAAAAGAAAAAACAAAAAAAAGAGAAAAATTTCAAAATCCAAAGAAAATGCAAAAAAAAAAAAAAGAGAATCCAAAATCCATAAAAGGGAAAAAACCAAAATACAAAAAGAAAGATGATAAAGATAAGAAAAAAAGAGGAAATGAGGAAAATTATAAGGCATTAAAAACCAATAATAATAACTAAAATAAATATTAAATTAACAAAAAAAGAAAAAAAAAAGGATCAGGATGATCTAGATTTCTTTGAGTTTGTTTTAATTAACCAAAATTTTGGGAAATGTAATGAATGAGTTACTAAACAAAAAAAAAAAAAGATAAAATGATAAAAACTCAGATCATCACAAAAAAGAAAATAAAAGGAAAAGAAGATGTATACAAAGGTGAAATAAGAAAGTAAAATCAAGAAAAATACAAAAAAAGGGAAAATAGAAAAGTTGAAAAAAAAGAGAGAAAGACATAAGGTGCCCAAATTAGGACATAGAAGAATAAGCAAAATATGAGATAATGGTGCACAATGATAAAATTGATGTCCTTTTTCAGAGAAGGTTATTCTTGGAGATCAAGAATTGAAAAAGCATTACAGCTCAGCCCTAATTCTCTATCATGCCTGAAGTTCTTCCCAAGACTGATTGCATCCCTCAAATGGCAGTCCCACCAAACACAAAGACAATATGCTAACTCATCTCTCTTATAGTGACTACTTCCATCTCCAAGAAACATTGAATGAGATGTCAATCAAGTTGGCCAAATTGGAAACCGAGAAATCCCAAACTACTCAATCTACTCCCACAATGGGAACCCAATCATCTTTCCCTCCTACATCCTATGCCTTTGCATCCTCTTCATCCAAGAACCCTGGTCCCATGCCATTAACAACATATTGGTCACCTTCCTTTGTCTTTTACTACGGGAACCAAACAGGCTCATCAACCAAAGACATTTCCCACTCCTAATTTTGAGAATCCGACAATACGTCAACCCACTGTTGCATCCTCATGAGAAAAGAATTTGAATATGATTGTCATCCAGTCTCCACTCCACGATCCCCTCAAGATTGAATTAGAGCAGATGAAATATGAGCTGAAGAGGTTGAAAGAAGTTCGGGATTTGGTAGTTACAGATTTCAGAGATTTGTGCCTATACCATGATGCGGAATTTCCTATTAAATTCAAAATGCCAGACCTTGAAAAACATGATGAGAAAGGATGCCCACAAACCCATCTGAAGACCTTCTGTGGTGATATGTTTCAATATGGATCAAATAAGAAATTACTCATTCAAAAGAACCTTATAGGGAGTGCTAGAACTTGGTTTGCAAATCTGGCAAATGATAAGAACAAGACTTGGAAAGGTGTTTCAGAGGCATTTTTAGACCGGTTTTCTTATAACAAGGAGTTAGCACCTGATCGAGGAGATCTCGAGTCTATGACTCAGAAGTCAGGAGAAAGTTTCCTGGATTATGCATATCGGTGGCGTAAAATGACGGCTAGATTACGACACCCAATGCCAAAAGAAGAGATGGTGAGGTTGTTTATTAAGACGTTGAAGGATCCATATCATACATTGTTGATTGCACAGCCTTTGAAGGATTTTAGTGATGTCGTGAAGGTAATTGTCAAAATTGAAGAGGCTCTTAGACAGGGTTAGATTTTAGTGATGTCATGAAGATAGTTGTCATACATTGTTTTTACTTTTAATAGCTCCATTATCTCTTTCGTTCTAGATTACTTATCTAATTTGTTTATGAACCTCGGTTTGCTCTTTATTAGTAATTTTATTTAACTTGATGTTTGCCCGAGTCGGCCTGAGAGGTTTAAGCTTCCTCTCTCTTCAGATCATTCCACCGAGTCCAAAGGTGGGAGCTCTGATAGAAAAGAGGTGAGAGAGCAATCTTCCACCCTTTTGCCCAAGCCCCTACGTCCAAAAGGGGATTGATCCGCGAGTAAGGAAGGGAGCATCCTTTCGAGCTAATGAAGGATGTAGGTCTCTGATTCAGATTGAAATTAATAAAAAAAAGATAAAAAAATAAAAGGAAAAAGTACTAAATAAATTAAATAGGTCTTCTTTGTTAATTTATTTTTGGTTTGATATTTTCTTTATCATTGCTGCTTTTTTAATCATGTATTTGCAATTATGCTCGCTTAGAACACCATGTGGGCCCCACTTATTGGACTTGGGAGAGGAGTGCCTAACCCCTTCCCTCTCCCATCCAAGACTCACCCGAGCTGGTTAATCAGTGCCTCGGGCATTGGAGTCATTATCTAAACAAAAACCAATTTTGAAAATCATTCTCGAAGGTTCCATCACCTCCCTTTCCTAATCTGATGGGTGGCGACTCCATTTCCAACCCAAGTAACAAGTGAACTGGTTTTTCCGATGCTCACAACCTTCAAATGAAATGGCTTTCCCTCAACAAAACAAGCCGGGGATCAACAAACAGTGCTACCATAACCAATGTTCAATAGCACAAATCATCATAATCAATGTTGTCAAAGCAATCCCCACATAGCTCCATGCATGTGTAGCTTTTTTTTTATTATTTTTTTAGAAATTTTATTTTATTAAGAAACCTATTAACACCAGAGCAAACTAGCTAGACAACATAAAAGGGAGTCTATGCCGGAAAAACACCAGAAAAAAAAAAGAAAATAAAAAAGAAGAAACTAACACTTATCAGACCTAAAACTTAAGGGGTGGATAGACAAAAATGGACTGCTAAGTTGGACCTGAAAAGGCTACTGAGGCCACACTTTGCCACAACATGAGCTGCAATGTTTTCTTCCCTGACATGCTTAATCAAACTCAAAAAAAAAAAAATACATAAAGAGTCTTAACATCTTCACACAAAAGAGTATGTAGTTCAGAAAAATAAAGGACAAATGGGATCAGGCATTCAGCAATCATCAATAATTAGGAGATATTCAGCCTCAACTGACCGCCCAAGCTTGATTAATAGAGTTGTTTTCCTTTGAAGGAGACTATCTAAGCTTGGGTCAGACCCCTAGGGTTACCAACTCGAAAAGGTATGTCACACATGGATTGAACATAGATGGAGGACTTGCTAAACACATTCCCCTACCCTGGTCTACAGAGCCTACCCATACAAATTGGATGTGATTTTAATATTCTGAACCTGGTCAGGGAAACAAAACATGATAGCCAGGATAAACCCATCTCTTGGGTTGCACAACTAGGACAATTGGATTGGGCAAGAGGCACACTTCAGTTACAGAATTAGGACAGGAAAGTCACTAACGAAACCAGATGAGGCACTTCAAGGCATGGTACAAATGAAACTCCAGGGCAAAGTCTATTGCTGAATTACTTATCCTACACCAGCTATGGCATATTATCCAATCATGATTCAAACCTATGCTAAATACCCAGGGCCAAACTTATTTACCCATGTTTTCAACGAGAAATCTAGCTTTAATTCAAATACAAGTTCCAGGTTCAAGAGAAGAAAAAAGGAATTCTGTCATGATACGTAGACACAGGTCAAGGCAGAATAGAAGGAGCAAGGACCAATCTGACAATGGAGAGATGCATCACAAGCAAACAATTACAACTCAACTTAAGATTGCATATATATTAAAACAAGAGCAAATCATTGTCACATTCACAGGGAATGCAACATTCATTAAGTCAACTGAACAACTCGATGTCCATAGGCTTATGAAAACATGAATCAAAACACTCAGGTTGAGGACAATTCAAATTTTCAACAGGGGGGGGTGTAGCTTTCAACTGAGATAAGAATGAAATAGTTCAGAGAACTTACTGGGGGAAACAAATTTATCCTCAATTTTGAGTCAAGCAAAATGAGCTCATGGTTCACAATTCATAAAGCAAAGCAGCAGTGTTCATTAAACCATACGTGCTGAATGTACCAGCTCGATCAAACAGTCAACACCTCTTAATTTCTAAAAAGATTAATAGCAGCTCCCCTCACGTAACACTAGTTGTAACTTGTAAGTCAACTCACCCTCTAAGTCAGCATTCCACAAACTCAAACAAACTCGACTTAGGCCTCATTTGATAACACTTTTCAGAGGTATGGTGTCTGAAAAACTTGCTTTGTAGACATCAGACTTGTTTAGTGTTGCGTCTGAAAATCGATCTGAAATCTTTTCTCAGATCTGAAATTTTAAGTCAATAGCCTATAACTTATGCATTCAGACATAATTGAAAGGTGCATAAAAGACATAAATACCCTCAAAAAATTTTAATATTACATATTTATTTCCTCCATGTAAATTGAATCAAACCCTCACTGTGAACCAATGAAGCTCCACCGCCACCACTGCCGCTGCACTCTCTCTGTCTCCTCTCTCTCCTGTATTCTCGCCACCATGGTTCTTCTCTCTCGCTCTCGCTCTCTCTCCGCCCTGTCTTCCGCCACTGCAATGGTGGTTCTTCTCTCTCAATCTTGCTCTCTCTCCACTCTGTCTTCCGCCACCGCCGCTGCAAAGTTGTAGAGGCAGTTCTCTCTGGCCCTCTCTCTCAATCTCTCGATTTCTCTCCCTCACTCTCTCTCTCTCTCCGCCTTGTCTTCTAGCCGCCACCGATGTTGTAAGTTGTAGCGATTGCTCTCTTTCTCTCTCTCCCACTGTCTTCCCGCTCTCGCTCTCTCTCTCTCCCTCCCTCTCTCTTTCTCTCTCCCTCTCTCCCCTATCTTCCCACCACCGCCACCACCGCCACCACCGCGACAACTTGTAGCAGTGGCTCTCTCTCCCCTTGTCTTCTCTCTCTTGCCTCCCTCCCTCCCTCCCTCTCTCTCATTGTCTTCTGCAATTTTTTATTAATTATTAATTATTTTATTATTTTTTATTAAACATTATTTATTTATTATTGAATTTACTTGTGTTATTTATTCTTCATTAATTATTTTTATTAACTAGTAATTTTTAATTATTTCATTAATTTTTAAAAATTATTTTAATTTTTATTTGTGTAAATCATTAATTTGTAATTATTAATTATAGTCATTAATTTTTTTTAATTTTAATCTTTTCATTTATTAATTTATTATTTTTTATTTGTATTGTTTCAATATTATTTTGAGGTTGAAAATTATTTTTTATGAGATAATGTATATTGAATTCAATATTTCCAAACAGTATGTTCTAGGGGTAAAATAGTAAAATCAATAAATTTCAGATGGTAAAGGGTCCATCCAACACAAACAAACTTATGGATTCAAATCCTTTAAAAAGTAGAAAAGCAATCATGCCTCTTTTCATATTTCAAACACTTTTAATATCTTTTTAACTTTTTAGATCTGAATTTTCAGATTTATCAAACGCCACCTTACCCACAATTTTGAAATTATTAAGTTTCGGATTTTAAATTGGAAAACATGCACACACAACCTGTTCAATTGCAAGCTCCCATGAAAGAAACATACTAAGTCAAAACTCTCAACACACCATCCTGACTATTGTCACAACCAAGATTGAATCCTTCCATCCCTTTCCGGTAAACACCTCTCATTTCAGAACACAACTCCTTGTATCCCCCCCCCCCCCACCCCTTTTGATGAGAGGTTCAGCCTATTGGGTGGCCTTTCAAGCTTTGCTGATCCTCTTGTCATGGGCTAAATGATCACTCTATGAAGCTTTGCTTTGTTCATGGAATTCTTTGCTTAGACAAAAGGACTATGTTCCTCTTAAACATGCACCTATACAAAACAGAACTTGGTCTGGAAACAGATCCAGGAATAAGGGACTAGGGTCGACATGGAATGGATAGGGGTAATTTCATATCTGTCAAGCGGTTAGGTGCAGCATTCTATGAATTAAAGCAAAAACCCTAAAGAAGAAAGAAATTAAACGTACATGGAGCTGAGTACAGGCAGTTATCCATCCAAAACTGAGCATATGTAGGAAAGACAAACATAAACTTTAACAAGAGAGGGTGTGAGGGTCAAAGTTATGTTCCTAAGATTTTTTGTAAACGGTCAACCAAAAGTTGCCACTTATTCAAGCATGGATATATTCAGATCTTTTTTTTTTTTTTTTTTTTTTTTTTTTGCTGTAAGTGACATCTACCTGCAAAGGGAAGCCCCTCACACTTTGCTTAAACTAGTATCCAAACTTAAAGACAAGCATTTGGATCTCATTTCAGATCCCCCACCATTCATTCCCAAGACCAATCTAGATTTCACCTTCACAATACACAAACTAGGACTAGTTTCTGATACAGAGCTTGAATGAGGACAGCCTTACCTTGAACCCAAATCCCTTCAGGCATTACTAGCATAGGTATTTTATTATTTCTTTTTTTTTCTTTATTAACCTCTGAAACAACAGCAACTTCAATCTGGGGGATACAAAAGAAAAGACTGTAGAGGTGGTCAAAGGTTAATGTTTCTGTCTTGTAATTTCACAGTGGCTGAATGGTAATGTCCAAAAACTGAGGTAATTTGTTATCAGCCCACCCACTGACTTCTAGACTTTGAGGTTTTCTGCTAGCAGCCTCTAACCTCTAGTTACTTCACAAACTGATCCTGTGGGAACATTGCTCCTTGGTAGAATCCGAAATCTAATTCCCTAATTCTGCAAGAATCTCTATCACACCCCCAAGCCTATGACCAACATACTGAAATCCTTGGATGTCTGCACACCTGCTATAACCACTCAGGTTTTGCCTCATGAGGGAATAGGTTCTTGCTGCAGTTGTAGCAGTAAGAGTTAGCCCTGGTATGCTAGTGAAGTTGATCTTTACAAACAAGGCAAACACTCAAGGTGATCAACATCGGATGGATAAGCTTGTATATTTTATTATTTTTTATCTTTTTATCTTTTTTTTTCTCACTGTTTTTTCTTAATCTGCACATGAACCCGTAAATTGAAAATTTATTCAAACTTATCAAATTTAGCAACAAATAAGCATCAACATGAAGTAAATACTAACATCCAAACCTGATTTGAGTTAAAAATAAAAATCACTCATGCTTAAGCCAGCAGAAACTAAGAAGAAATTATTCATTTCATTCAGCACGAGGAATCATCTGAGCATAAAATCGAACTACTGATGACCTAACTTATGCATATTCAAGTAAACTCAGTCATGGTGCTCTACAACCAGCATGAATTCAAATTCAGCAAGGATTGCTAGCTTCCCAATTAATCAAAAATATTTATCCCATCAAATACCAAAACATGCAAATACATAGCACTTAGTACTTCTATTGTCTGTTACAAGTTCAACCTTGGCCCACATTGTCATTGCTTATTATGGACTGAACTTCTATTCAAAAAAGTACTGCTACTGCACTATTTAGTACTCATTCTAGAAAGTATCTAAGCAGAAATCCAACATGAACTTAAAAGCTAAAAAGCCAGTTTTATCAGAAAATTAAGAGCATGCAAATGCAGTGCCACCACCGTTTATTATGAATCCATCCAAGAACTGACTGGACTAACACAAAACATCAAGAGATAGCTTCGTCAAGAATTCAGATTGTACTATTATTAGTACCCATTAGAAATTCCACAAAAAGGAAAATGCAATCTAGCATGAGATGCTAAGTTAGAACCTAGGACAACAATCAGCGTTCCAACTAGGTATGTGCATGGCATCATACTTATTTATCAGAATTTCACCCTGAGATTATTTAATACAGCGTTAACACAGAAATCAAGAAAGCTACTCGTATAGAAATATGTTGCTTCTCCTAGGGAACTCCATCAAAACCCAATCCAATAGAACAACAACATATAAAGAAAGAAAACAGGGGAGTTTCCCAAAAAATAATCAGAAGAAACCTTAAACTCCAACTGGCTAAAACCCGAATTGTCAGAAAAATGATATTAGGAGTTTAGAGAAACAAACGGAATTACTTTATATCTTCTCTTTTTTTGGATATTTTGCAAAACCAAATAAAAGTAAACCACTAAGAATTTAAAACCAGCATATACCAAATTGTTGTTAAAAAGCTGAAACCGATTGCCACAAGTGGAACCGTTAAGAGAAATGGTGTTCACACTGTTCTCAGCTTCCCCAGTGGAGTTGCCATTCTGTGATCATCAAGAAAATCACCGGCCGTTCACTTCATGGCCGAACAGTTGGGTTTCCCGGATTTAAATTTTACAAAATCATTTAGAATTAACAACTCCATACCAATCAGCAAGGACAAGGCCATTTTGGGTAAGTTGAGAAAGAGAGAGGAAAGGGGTTAGGCACCCCTCTCTCTAGTCAGTGTGAATACTGGATTTCCCTTCTCTGCTTTAATTCGAATTAGAGCTAAGAACCCGTGTTTTCTAACAATAAGGAGGGATATGAAGAACACTCCCTTATCCTCCGATCCAGCCCACTTTTGGACGTAGGGGCCTAAGCAAAAGGGTAGGAAACCCTACCCCTTTTCTATCAATCCCCGCAAACATCAAAAAACACCATTGTTCTTGCACTTGCAAATAAGATACGAAATATACAAACAAAAAATAAAGAAAAGCAAATATAAATATTTGAGGGTGAGATAAGGTTGTTACCTCAATGTAGCCTTAGAATAAGCATTGAATGTTGTTGGGTGTTGTCGAAACAGTAGCCAAATGAACGGAAGATTGGTCGCCTAATAACTATATCGAACTATCAGATTTTGACTGATTCAAATGGTGGTGTGGAGGGAAAAATGACTTAGTTAATATCGCTTTGGAACGCCTTAGCTGACCTTACTACCAGTGATTCTACTCAATGGGTGATAGAGATGGAAGATGGGATCAGTGATTGACCGGTAATCTGAAAGGTGACGAGAGGAGAAGAGATGGCGAGAAGGGTGAGATTGGTACAAAAATGATGAGAATAGAAAGGTAGATGTGAGTGGCTGTTGCTGGTTGGGTTCCAACCTGCCACTACAACTAACTGCAGTGACGAGAGAGAGGCTTAAAGTGCGGCTTAGAAAATCCAAGCTCCAATCAGCGGCGAGAGAAAGGCTTGAAAGGTTTCAACTTGTTAGACAGTGTATGCCCTTAATTCCCATATTGATGTACATTTTGACATTTATTGTAAATGAATAAAGTACATAATTGATTCATGTTATCTATGGTGTGCCTTTGTGTAATACCCTTAAACTAGACATTTATGAGATTCGTGTTAGTTTAGAATCTTCACAATCATTGGATAGACCTGTGGAGGTTTATCCTACTAAGACTGACACTAATGTGCTGTCAAGTCAGTTGGTGACTTGTCTCAACTACTAGGGTGAAACCTGAAGCACATGTAGTTTGGGTTTGTTTGAAACCTTGAACCGGACCATTTTCCAGTTATGCCTTGGACCTAAGAGATAGATGGGAAAAATGAAAAGTTACACATAACCTCTAAACTCGATTATGGTACAGAACTAGGTATTGGATTGGTTTGTCTTTGATATGCCAATCAGTGAAATTCTTAGCGGGGTCAAAACCTGGGTATGTTGGGGTAATCTGAGAATTCACTTGAATATGCGATCATAGTGACAACATCAACCCATTTGTTGGACAAAGTGAATGATTGGGGAATGCACTCTCTCTGATGGAAACCTAAACTACCGGTAGTTAATTTCAAACTTATTGAGATTTGTTTTGCAAAATATATTTATATAGAAATATACATATATATTATGGTTTCACAAAATGTTTGCAAAATGTTTTAATTCTTGAGATCCATGTGAGCAGAAAGTGTAATACTGTACCTTGCAGTCGAGAGATGGGTCATCTCTTGTCGGGTAGTGTTTGATCATTATGGGCTGAGAGGTTAAGTGTAAAACCATTTAGGGCTTTTACTTGATGGGCTAATCTCCATTAAGTCCATAGTCCTTGGGCCTTCATAAAGTGACTGGACCTAGGGACCATTTAATGTAAATGTTAGGCCTATTAAGAGCCCATATTGATGGGATCAGGGGTTCATTGTCCTCAACAGTGAATTCGGCCAAACATTGTAACAGATGCTAGGCTGAACCCATATGAATTTTGTGGAGATCAATGTTAGGGCCCCACACCATACAAAGAGAACCAAGCTAGCCAGCAAATTAGAGGGAAAGTGAGCCTGATGACTTAATGGGTTAAAGCCCAATTCGAACTGGGCTTGTGCTTACCTGACCCAGAGGGGGGGAATGGATTTGGATATAGAGTTTAGAGTCGCCACCTAACTTTTTGAAATTGGGAATTTAGGAAAACTCGAGATTTTTCAAAAAAAATATTTTGTTTTCATAGTAACTCATTGCCCAATAGAATAGAGATTCTTAGGGTCTAGGGACCAAGGTACAGTGTAGAAAAGTATTAAGCACTCCACACGTCCGGTTGAACCCCCTCTACTTCACCAATATTCCACTGAAACTTTCATAATTTCTGGGCTTAGAAATAAAACACGCACTAAACTAAGCAATTGGAATCTGGAAAGAAAAGAGGAATTTTTAAGCATTTAATCATTTGAACCATTAGAATGATAATGATGGAGTGACTAATGAGTGACTAATGGACGAATCCTACTACGTGCCATCGAGATATGAAAAGTTAAATGCAAAATTTATAAGCTAGCAATAAACTATACATGAATAATAACGCAAGAACTAAAGCAACTAAGAACAATTAATATCATTAAAGAAAATTTAATTGACAAATGACCCTATTTAAATCATAAAAGGAATGTTGAAAAAAATATTGTCAAGCTATAAACTAATGCTAAAAGGTACTAAGAAGAAAAGTAAAACCATATCATGATGACACCTTAAAAGGTCAAAAGGAGCAAAATGAATATGAACTAGAAATTTAATGTGATATGACACGTTGGGGTTATGCAAACTATTCTATACTAATACTAATACAAAGATAACAAGGTACGGATGGAATTACTTAAATATGCAAATATAGGAAGCTAATTACACAAATAGGATAATGCTAGTGAAATGTAAAATAAAAGAGGGACCCACTTAGATGCTTGATTAAAAAAAGTCGAATTTAATTATCTAAGAAAAACATGAAACACAAGTATTCTAATGCAATTTTCAAGAAAATGATAGTAGACGTTTCTTAGACAATTAATTAGGAAATGTTCTAACGATGCATGCAACATTGTTGGAGTAAACAAAGAGCACTCTAAGGGTGGGACTTTCATCTTCGGACAACTAATAAACCGATCCTACTCAACTGTTTTCGAAAGAAGCAAAGATTTCTAATATAGAATGGAAACAGCAGACCTATATGACAAAACAATGACAATAAAATAATGGAAGTAGATAACAGCATACCTTAATAATAGTTAATTTCACAAAGTAGGAATCGCCTCTCCCATATTATCATTACATTGAATAGCTTCCCTCGTTAACTCCGATCGTGAAAGAGTCTTTGGTTTCAACATGAATTCTTGGTTATTTGGGAGGTTAATGATGTGATTATATAGCTTAAAATGTGAGAAAATATCTATTTGTAAATTTTCTGCAACAAGATTTTTGCTTCAAGAATGTTTCACGCTTCTTTTCTTGGATGTATGCATGACTTGGGGGAGTTTTTGGACTGAAACACTGATATGGGGAGACTCTAGGGATGTGAGAGATGGTGGAGAAAGAGTGTAGGACATGAGTTAGGGAAGCTTGGGGCGTGAAGGGGGGTATTCTCTATACTAGTGAGTATAGAATAATTGCTCTAGGCTTTCTTGTGTGTTTAGGATGTGGGAAAATGGTGGTATTTATAGATTTTTTGAGAGAGGAATGGAGGGCTGAGATGGGAGACAAGGAAGATCAATGGCTGATGTTTAAATGGTTTTTGGAGTGAGATTGATTGAGAGAATGGGCTATCAAGATAGCTTTGTGAGAGATTCTCTCAATCAATCAAGACAAAGAGTGAAAGATTTCATCAATTTACCTAAATTGGACATTCCAAGTTTAGGCGATTGGATTGATTGATTGGAAGCTATAGCTGGTCAAATCTTAGATTTTTAAGATTTTTGTAGAGGCTGAGGGGAAGTTTTGATCGTGGAATGCCCTAGGTTCAAAGTTATTGTGAAGAAGATTCTAAACAGAGGGCCTAGATCGAGTCGAGCTTCGGGTCTCAAGATAGAGAGGCTAACAGTATCAGAATTGGACGATCTTGGTACCACTGGACTCGGAATTTTGAGCTCTATCCATGTACAGGATTGGATTTCAGATTTTTTGGGGTTTAGGATTTAGGATCAGAGATGATCCTGATCAGACGATCGGATTTGGTTCTGGCTTTGGGTCTTGAGATAAAGGGGTTTGCAGTGTCAGATTTGGGTGATCTTGGTGTTGCCGGATTTGGATTTTTGGGCTCTATGTACCTATAGTCTCATATTTTGGATTTGATATTAAATGAGGATTAGGATCAAAATGACTCTGATCGGACGATCAAAATTAGTTTCAACTTCAGATCTTAGGATGAAGGGGTAAACAATGTTGGATTTGGGTGGTCTTGGTGTCATTGGGTTTGGGTTTCTAGGCACTAAATACCTATGGTCTTGGATTTTGGATTTGATGTGAAATGAATATTAGGATTAAAATAATTATGATCGGACGATCGAAACTGGTTTCGGCTTCGGGTCTTAGGATGATGGGGTAAACGATGTCGGACTCGGGTGATCTTGGTGTCGTTGGATTTGGGTTTTTGGGATCTACGTACCTATGGTCTCGGATTTTGGATTTGATTTGAAATGAGGATTAGGATCAAAATGACTCCGATCGAACGATTAGAATCAGTTCCAGCTTCAGGTCTCAGGATGAAGGGGTAAACAGTGTTGGATTTGAGTGATTTTGGTTTTATTAAATTTGGATTTTTAGGCTCTACGTACCTATGGTCTTGGATCCTTGAGGTCCCAACTTTTGTAAAATTCTAAAAATACCCCCAAGTCAACCGCGAGGTTAGCTGAAGCATGCCTGAAGCTCAAAGTGTTGCAGAAAGACTAAAGAGTGCAAAAATGAGGTGTCTACAAGGCTAATTAGATTAATTAATTGTGGGCGGATTTGAGATTAGATCTACTTCTAGATTAGCAAGAGGATAAGATATGTCTTATCCACTTAAGAGTTCTAATCCAAATAAAGATTTGGATAAAAAATACCTTTCCTGATAGGATTAGGAAGCTGATTCGAAGAAGTTATAAATAGATGGAGAAATCCTTTTGTTAAACACTTTTTGCAAATCCCAGATCTTCTCTCCGTTCTTGTAACCCTACCCAGTTCAATCTCCATTCTTGGACTGATTAAGAAAGGTTCTTGATTCTGATTCTTACCAGAAGAATCAAATATGAAGTTGTGCTCACATCCCCTGCATGATCCTTGTTGAAGGATTGCAATTCTTATTAAAGAATTACTTTGCTAATCCTACTTCATCGTAAGCTATGTCATCTTTAGTGGAGGTGGGATTTGGTGACTTTTTTGGGCGTGAATACCTACGTTGGGAGCAACTTGTGTGGATTTCGTATCAGGTATAATCCTCCCTTAATCTTGGTTTTAGATCTAGTCCGGTTTGTTTCAAGAACGAACATTGAAAAATGCAGTGTTTCTAAATCAGGGAATAGGATTCCTAGATGGGATAAAGAAAATTTTTGAAATTTTGCCTAGCCACCCTCCATGGTTTGGCCATCCATATGATGGATATCCCTTCCCTTCAGTGGTATTAGAGCCAGGTTCAAGTCTTAAACCAAATTTAGACCAGATTTGAACCTACGCAAATGGGCAAAAAATGTTCTACCTGATTTGTGCATGTTTACAGTTTTTTGAGAAATCGGTTCTCAGTTTTGGGCGTGTGATCTAAAATTTAATTCTTTATTTATCTACAATAATTTTAGAATTGTTCTATTATCATTTCTTGAATTCTTGGGCTATTTGTATGATAGAAATCAAAATCTTGATTGGCAACAAGATCTATGCACCCTATTATTTTTATTCTATTCAATTCAATTTGTAAATAATTTCTTTTTTATTTTTAGACAAAATGTATAGGATTTATTATGATGTAATTAATAGAAAATTAGATTTTTCTATTTTTTTAACATTGGAAAGGGTGTTGGTTCGCGCAAAGGAGAAGAAGAAATTTTGTAGATACAAGATCTACAATCTGCGATTTGCAAAAATCGTTTTTGCTATCTACGATTAATCTTTTTGCAGGTTTGCATGTTATCCAAGATCATCACACTTATAGCGTCTGATTCTATTTTCTTGCTGATCTTGATTGTCTTTTTCAATTGTAATTAATTTCAAATAACTTTCTTGAATTAAATCTTGAATTGGACACCAAACCCTAGGCCAAAGTTGACCTAGTTTGGTCCAAACTAGTTGGACCGAACTCATGGTTCGATGGGGTTAGTTCCCTAACCCAAATTCGGTTATGGGCCAAGGGTTTGATGGCCCATTACAAGATGTAATTCGGACCATCCCTGTAAAACCTAGTTTTGATAAGTTAAAGCAGAATTAGCCCACTTTCAACACTACAGCTACATGGGCCGAATTGCCTTTTGTGGTTTAGCTCATATACCTTGATAATATTATGAGCCTCAATGGGCTGATGATGTCTTAACTTCAATTAATTTGGGTTTTACAGTTTATATGATTGATTAGATGAATTTTCATGCACGTGGATGTATGTGATGTGTGATGTGCTTCGTACATGGGCCATAAGCACTTGGCCCATGTTTAATCGTTAATGGCTCTCTGCACACACCATGGTTGAACGCACATCATTTCCATGGTGCCCTAAAGATCATTGGATGATCTCTCTTCTCAATGGGCCCCGGATCATCTTCCTCCCCAAGAGGAACCGTGCAGAACCCTAGCTGTTTTGGGCCCATTTGAAAGTCAGTGGGAGCCACTTTGGTTTGACGTAAATCAAATCTAGGGACGTAACAACTTGTTCTCTCCAGCTATATATAAGTGCATGTGATAGGGAAATTCATATTATGAATTCTCTAAAGACCTTCCGTCATTAGCATGAAGATGGGTTGTGTTAGTAATTAGGAGATGCACCATAAAATTAGGCTATCCATTTGTTAATCCAATCCATTTGATTGCTTCATAAGATGATAGGGGCGTCATAGACCGATGTGGGAGGGGCCTACCCTAAAATGGAAGACTCTTTCACGGTACCTTGGGGTCCACAAATATGTCGGGTCTACACTTACTAGACAGAAAGGTTTAATCTAAAATGGCAATGAACCTTGTCTGATCGAGGCCAAAGGGAAACTCATAAGATGAGTGGATATGATCCTTCATAGAAAGTGGTGGGGCTTTGCAGTTGAACCAGTTGGCTCCATGGACCTATGTGATTTCCCACATTTCCAGAGACATAACCGCGTCTCTGTCACTGGGATGGGAGGGAAATCTCATAGATGAAATGGACTAATAATTTGCATTGCCTTTTATCAGAAATGGAAAATAGACAATTTGCCACACCGTTGGACGATAATAAGCTTAAGGGCCCAAATTATGTTAACTGGTTCTGTAACCTTATGCTGGTGCTGACGTCCGAGAAAATGGACAAGGTAACAAAAAACCCTGCACTGGAACATCTGGGTAGTAGGCTTCAGAGGCCCGTAAGAAAGAGAATCAAGAATGGGAGGAGAAGAACTCTCTTGCCCAGTGTTACATTGTAGCCTCTTTAGACAATCCGATACAGAGACAATTCGATAAGATCGAAGTGTCCAAGGATATCATGGATAGTCTGAGGACCATGTATGAAGAGCATAATTGTTCTACTCGACACAATGTTCTAAAGTTGCTTATGACCACTCAAATGACTGAAAACCAACAAGTTCATGACCATTGTCTATAGATGATGGGCTATATTAATGAACTAGAGGCTCTTGGTTCAAGGTTAGGTGATGACACTAAAATTGATGTTGTCTTAAACTCCTTGCCTCTCTCCTTCAATCAGTTTATCATGAATTACAACATGAATGAGCTAAAGGTTAACCTTCAGGAACTTAGCAATATGTTGTAGGGGGCTGAAGAACTGATTAACAAGGACAAGCCTATTGCCATGCTTGTTAAAAGTGGCAAATCAGGCGAGAAAAAGAGAAAGAAAAAGAGGAAGGCAAAGAAGAAGCCTCAAAAGAAGGTTAACAAACCTAAAAAGCAGAAGGACAAGACATCAGATGCATGCCATTTCTACAAGTAGATCAACCATTGGAAGAGGAATTATCCTCAGTATCTGAAGACTAAGAAGCAATGTAATTTTGAATCCTTTGTCATAGAAACCAATATGTTGGTTACTTCTGCGTCCTAGTATATTGACTTCTAGGTTTCTACTCATACATGTAACGCATTGCAGAAGTTCAAGACAAGCAAAAGGTTGAGTGATGGAGAAGTAATACTTTACTTGGGGACTTCTGCAATGGTTGCAACTACAACTATAGGAACTATAGATTTGTATTTCAAAGAAGGAATCATTACTCTTAAAGATTGTCTTTATGTACTTAATTTGAGAAAAATTTTGATTTCTATTTCAAAATTGTGTATGAATGGTTATTCTATTTTATTCAGTAATGTGATTACTATTAAACGAAATAACAAATTCCTCACTTACGAAGAACTTGAGAATGGTATCTATGTTAGACAGTTTTGTATGCCCTTAGCTTCAATCAAATTGATGTACTTTATGAGTTTATTGTAAATGAATAAAAGTGCATATTTTATTCATGTTCCCTTGGTATGTTTCTGTGTAATACCCTTAAACTAGACACTTAATGAGACTCGTGTTAGTTTAGAATGATCACATCCAGTGGGTCGGTCTGGGGAGACATATCCTGACAAGGCTGACACTGTGGTGCCACCAAGTCGGTTGGGGTGGCTTGTCTCAGCTACCGGGGTGAGACCCTAGGCGCATATAGTGTGGGATTAATTGAATCTTTGAACTGGACCAGATTTTCAGTATTGCCCTGGACCTTGGAGATTGATGGGCAAAACTGGAAAGTTACACCCGACCCCTAGACTCGATTATGATACTGCACTAGGTGTCGGATTGGGTTGTCTTTGATATACCAATCAGTGAGATCCTTAGCGGGGGTCAAAACCTGGGTATATTGGGACAGTCTGAGAATTCATCTAAGTGGGTTATCATAGTGACAGGATCAACCCCTTTGTCGGACAAAGGTAATGATCGGGGATGCACTCTCACTGATGGAAACCAAGACTGCCGACAGCCGATTTCAATTGTTGAGATTTGTTTTGCAAAATATATTTTATATGAGATATAAAAAGTATATATATATTATGGTTTTGAAATGTTTGCAAAAGGTTTTAATTCTCGGGATCCATACTTGAGAGAGTGCAACACTGTTCCTTGCAGCCGAGGGAGAGGTCCTCTCTTGTCGGTCAGTGTATGATCATTATGGGCTGAGAGGTTGAGTGTAAGGCCATTTAGGATAATACCTGATGGGCTAATCTTGCATCTACCCGCAGTCCCTGGGTGTTACAAGGTGGCTTGGCCCAGGGACCACTTAGGGTAAGTGTTGGGCCCATAGAGCCCATCTGATGGATTTTCAGGGGATGCACTGTCCGTAACAGTGTATTCAGCCAGGCCTTGTAACAAAGGCTGGGCTGAACCCATGTGGCTGATGTGTAGATCAATGTTTGGGTCCCATGCCATACAAGGAAGCCCAACTGGGCAGCAGTTTGGAAGGCTTAATGAATACATAACCCTTAATGGGCCTTAAGCCCATTTCGAACTGGGCTAATTTGATTAGTCTTTAAGGGGCGAATTCTGAGATAAGATCAGCTAATAGGATTGGGCCCACACCCTATCCACTCAAAGAGTCCAAGATCTAAATGAGATTTAGATTTGGAAACTTCCTAATTAGATTAGGAGCTGACTGATCTAATCTACAGATAAGATAAGGATTATCCCTTATTTTAAAGGGACTTCTAATCTAGATATGATTTGGGTTAGCAACTCCTAATGGGATTAGGAGCTGATCCCTTTAAGTCTATAAAAGGAAGAGGGGGCGGTAGCCTTTAGATATCCAAGAGACTCACCAGCAACAGTTTTGTCTTTAGAGCTGAGATCACAGAAGAGAGAATTCTGCACCCTGCAAATACTCTCTAGCCGCCTCCTTTCTGCAGCCGCCGCCTATTGCAGTTCGATCTCCATTCCTTGGGGTAAATCAAGATTGGATCTTGATTCCAATCTTTTGTAGAAAAGATTGGTAGGAGTTGTATTCACAAGCCGTCCAGGTTATTCTTGGGAAGAATCAAGTTCTTAGGAAGGACACTGTTAATTCTACCTTAGGTGTGAACACCTCCATTGAGAGATATTGTTTCACTGTATCAGGTATTATCTCTCTCTCCTCCTTTTGGTTCAGATCTGGTTTAGTTTATGGTTCAAGAATGATCATTGAAAATATGATTTTCTAAATAGGGAATTCGATTCCTAGTTGAAGGGAAAGAAAAATTTTTGAAATTCGCCCTCCTTTATTCCTCAATCTTGGGCGTCCATATGATGGATTTCCTATCCCTTCAATCTATGTTCTTCATCCTTCTCTTGTAACAAACTTAATCGAAACTATGTCAGATATAATCCCCAAGAAAAGAACACATGATATAGTTAATCCCACGTGCTTGTGGCATTACCGACTTGTTCACATTAACATAGATCATATCACTAGGTTGGTAAAGGATGATCCTTTGGATTTTTTAACTATAGAGGATTTTGCAACTTGTGAACCTTGCCTTCAAGGTAAAATGATGAAACAACCATTTATAGTTAAGCCTGAAAGATCTACAAGCATGCTTGACCTTATACATACTGATGTATGTGGTTCCATGAATGTTACGACATGTAACCAACACGTTTATTTTATAACATTCACTTATGATTTCTTACGGTATGGTTACATGTACTTAATGAGACACAAATCTGAATCATTTGAAAAGTTCAAGGAGTTCAGACAAGAGGTTGAGAAAACAGTTGGGGAGATAGATTAAGGCCCTTCAATTAGATCAATGAGGCGAATCTCTTTGACAAATTCAATGACTACTTAAAGGACAATGGGATTGTATCACAACTAGCTTCTCCTGCTACACCATAATTAAATAGTGTATCAGAGAGGGGAAATCGGACTCTATTGGATATGGTTTGTTCATTTCTTGTCCACTCAGAATTACCTATATCCTTTTGGGGTTATGCATTAGAGAAACCAAGTGTAAGACTCCATATGAGCTATGGACTGGTAAGAAACCAAGTGTAAGACACTTGAAGATTTGGGGTTGTCCGGCACATGTTAAAAGAACAAGTTCTAACAAACTGAAATCCAAGACTAGTCATTGCCTATTTGTAGGTTACCCCAAAAGCTTTGTAGGTTATTTATTCTATGACCCAAAGGAGCAAAAGATGTTTTATAGTCAAAATGTCTATTTCTTGGAAGAATACTACATCCTGGACAATCATCATCAGGAAATAGTTCTTGATAAAGAGAGCCCAAGGATAGTGGGAGATTTCCCACAAGCTCTAGATAGTAACCAACTTAGAAGATCTACATAGGAATTTAGGCCTTTAGTTCTTTACGGCTATGACCAGGAAAGTTACTTAATGAAAGCCATGAATAGTGAGGAAAATTTCGTAACTTATAGGGAAGCTATGTTGGACATAGATTCCTTAAAGTGGGTAGATGCCATGAAAGCCGAAATGAACTCGATGGAAACCAACAAGGTCTGGACTCTTGTAGACCCACCCCCTGGGGTGAAGGCAATTAGTTTCAAATGAATCTTCAAGAGGAAGAAGGGCCCTAATGGGAAGATTGAGACCTATGAAGATCGTCTTGTGGTGAAAGGGTACACTTAGAAAGAGGGAATTGACTATGATGAAACCTTTTCACCAGTGGTCATGCTCAAGTCCATTAGGATCCTACTAGCTATAGCAACACATTATAATTATGAGATTTGGCAAATGGATGTCAAAACTGCACTCCTGAACATATCTACATGTAGCAACCGCAAAGATTCATTGCTATAGGTCAGGAACACATGGTGTGTAAACTTAACCAATCCATATATGGACTTAAGCAAGCTTCTAGGAGCTGAAACATCCGGTCTAACACTACTATCAAACAGTTTAACTTTGAGCAGAATCCGAATGAGCCCTGTGTTTATAGGAAGATAGTGGGAGATAAGGTTACGTTCTTGGTTCTTTATGTAGATGACATTCTACTCATTGGGAATTATGTAAGAATGTTAACTATGGTGAAAGTGTGGCTTTCACAGCAATTTTCCATGAAAGATCTTGGAGAAGCCTCCTACATCCTAGGACTTTGACTCTATAGAGATAGATCAAAGAGGATAATAGGGTTATCCCAGTCTACTTACATTGACAAAACTGTTAAGAGATATAGCATGGAGAACTCTAAGAAAGAAAATATTCCTTTCAGGCACGAAGTCACTCTCTCCAAGGGTATGTCTCCTAAGACTCCCTAGGAGGTTAAGGGCATGAGAGAGGTTTCCCATGCATCAGCTGTAGGGAGCATCATGTATGTCATTTTGTGCACTTGGCCAAACATTGCTCAGGCAGTGAGTGTGGTAAATAGATACCAGTCAAACCCAAGACAAGAGCATTGAACAACTGTGAAAAACATACTCAAATACCTTCAAATGACAAAAGAGTTTTGTTTGGTATTTGATGGTAGTTCATTATAGATCCTAGGGTATACTAATGCCAACTTCCAGTCAAACCCAGATGATAGAAAGTCTACATCTGATTACATTTTCACGATGAGATCCTGTGTAGTTAGCTAGAAAAGTAGCAAAAAGGGGTCTACTACAGATTCCACAACCGAGGCCGAGTACATTGCTGCAAGTGACACTGCCAAGGAAGCCGTTTGGATAAAAAAGTTCATTCAAAAATTAGGATTTGTTCCATCCGGCACATCACCCATTCCACTATCGTATGACAACATTGGAGCCATTATTTAGGCTAAGGAGCCACAAGCCCATTCGAAGTCGAAGCACATCGAGAGGAAGTATCACGTATTGTGGGAGATTGTTAATAGAGGGACATCTAGATTCAAAAGGTAGCATCAACGGAGAATATGACAGACCCATTGACTAAGCCACTCACACAAAAAGTGTTTAAGAAACATGTAGAAAGTATGAGACTCTGGCTTGTACCCGATTGAAACTAAGTGCAAGTGGGAGCTGTTAGATAGTGTATGCCCTTAGCTCCAATCAGATTGATGAACATTTTGATATTTATTGTAAATGAATAAAGTACATAATTGGTTCATGTTATCTATGGTGTGTTTCTGTGTAATACCCTTAAATTGGACACTTATGAGACTCATGTTAGTTTAGAATCTTCACAGTCGTTGGATTGACCTAGGGAGGTTTATCCTGCCAAGGTTGACACTAATGTGTTTCCAAGTCAATTGGGTTGGCTTGTCTCATCTACCAGGGTGAGACCTAAACCATGTGTAGTGTGGGTTTGTTTGAAACCCTGAACCAGACCACTTTCTAGTTATGCTCTAGCCCTTGGAGACAGATGGGCAAAACTGAAAGTTATACATCGCCCCAAGACTCAACTATGGTATTGCACTTGGTGTTGGACTGGGCTATCTTTGATATGTCAATCAGTGAGATTCTTAGCGGGGTTCAAAACCTGGGTATGTTGGGGCAGTCTAAGAATTCACCTGAATGGGTGATCATAGTGACAAAATCAGCCCCTTTGTCTGACAAAGTAAATGATCGAAGAATGCACTCTCTCTGATGGAAACCTAAATTGTTGGCAGTTGATTTCAAACTTGTTGAGATTTGTTTTGCAAAATATATTTATATAGAGATATACATATATATTATGGTTTTACAAAATGTTTGCAAAAGGTTTTAATTCCTGGGATCCATGTGAGCAGAGAGTGCAATATTGTACCTTATAGCCGAGGAAGAGGTCCTCTCTTATCGAGCAGTGTTTGATCATTATGGGCTAAGAGGTTAAGTGTAAGATCATTTAGGGCTTCTACCTGATGGGCTAATCTCAATTAAGTCCATAGTCCTTGGGCCTTTATAAGGTGGCTGGACCCAAGGGTCATTTAGTATAAATGTTGGGCTTGTTAAGAGCCCATATTAATGGGCTCAGGGGTTCACTATCTTCAACATTGAATTCGGCTAGGCCTTGTAATAGAGGCTAGATTGAACCCATATGGTTTTTGTGGAGATCAATGTTAGGGTCCCACGCCATACAAAGAGAAACAAGCTAACCAGCAAATTAAAGGGGAAGTGAGCTTGATGACTTAATGGGCCTAAAGCGTAATTTGAACTGGGCTAATTAGATTAATTAATTATGGGCGAATTTGATATCAAATCTTCTTCTAGATCAACAAGAGGATAAGATATGTCTTATCCACTTAAGAGTTCTGATCCAGATAAAGGTTTGGATCAAAGAACCCTTTCTTGATAGGATTAAGAAGTTGATCCAGAGAAGTTATAAATAGAAGGAGAATTCCTTCTGTTAAACACTTTTTGCAAATCCCAAATCTTCTCTCTGTTCTTGTCACCCTACCCAATTCGATCTCCATTCTTGGATTGATCAAGAAAGGTTCTTGATTCTTATTCTTGCTAGAAGAATCAAATCTGAAGTTGTGCTCACATCCCCTATGTGAACCTTGCCGAAGGATTGCAATTCTTGCTGAAGACTTGCTTTGCTGATCCTACCTCATCCTAAGCTGTGTCATCTTCAGTGGATGTGGGATTTGGTGACCTCTTTGGGCGTAAACACCTACCTACATTGGGAGCTACTTGCGTGGATTCCATATCAGGTATAATCCTCCCTTAATCTTGGTTTTAGATCTCGTCCGGTTTGTTTCAAGAATGAACCTTGAAAAATGCAGTTTTTCTAAATCAGGGAATAGGATTCCCGAAAGGGAGAAAGAAAATTTTTGAAATTTCGCCTAGCCACCCTACATGGTTTGGCCATCCATATGATGGATATCCCTTCCCTTCAGCTACAACTTGCTATAGCGGCAAGAGAGAGGCTTGAAGTGCAGTTTGGGAAATCCGAGCTCACTACCCTTCGTCACACTCTGTGTTTGCCGCCAGGTTGAAGACAATGAAAACCTCCCTTTAGTACAATCCCTCTTTCTCTCTCTAATCGTCTCTTCTCTCACCTGAACTGAGAGACCCTAGTCTTTACGTGAGAGTCTCTCTACTCCCATCATAGTCTTTCAAAGGGAAACCACCAGAGCCCTCCCCTTCTTATGCTCTCTCTCTCTCTCTCTTTCTCTTAGACTTTCTCAGTTCTCTCTCTCTCTTAATTCTCAATTCGGCATCTCCATAGAAAGGAAAGCACCGAGAGCCTCTCCCTTTCTAACTTCCCCCTTCGACCCCGTTATCCTCTACCCCCTCCTTGGGATGGGTGCATGGTGCCTATGAGAGAGGGAGGTTTCAAAAAAATCTTGAAGGTACATGGGTCTATTTGGTTAACTCGACAATTAGGGTTTGAAAGGGTGCATTTAGGGTTATATTTGGGTAAGGGGTATTTTAGGTAATTTGGAAGGAGTGATTTGGGAATTTGATGAGTGAAGGGCAATTTGGTAATTTGGGAGTTTGGAAAAAAAGGATCATTTTGGTAATTTGGTTAGAGGGTAATTTTTGGTAATTTAGTCAGGGGGTATTTTGGGTAATATGGTCAAGGGCATTTTGGTGATTTGGGAATGAGGGGTAATTTGGGAATTTGGTGAATGGGGTATTTTAGGAATTTGGTGCGACGATAATTCTAGTAATCTAGTCAAGAAGTATTTTGGCAATTTTGGAGGGAGGGGTATTTTAGGAATTAGGACAGGAGTAATTTGCAAGGTTTAAAATATCGCAACGTATTGGCCGATACGTAGGACATATATAAATCATTCATTCTGTTTCTTTTTGTACAGAACGAAAAGTATCGTTATTCGCTAATCCATATTTAATACTGAATCTCTCATTAATGTAGTTTATTTAAGTTTAATTTCTCTTTCATTAATTAGTCAATTACTCCAAGACAAGTTTAAATTTAAATTTGAATTTTAGAGCCTAATTAAAATTCTCTCATTAATTCCTTTAATTAATGATCCCCTATCATTAATTTAGTTTTGTTAGTGTATAGCAAGATTTAAACCTTGTTTACTTAATTGTAAGTTTTAACAACCACAAGTTTGCAATGAGCCACACATATTTGTTTGCTATGATTATATGTATTTTTAATTTTAAGTAAATTTTCACCTTTCTTAAAGAGTGACAAGTTTTTATTAATAAATGCTAGAATTAATTATTAAAATTTATATGCTAATAAATATTAAGATTAATTATATTGGTTTTTGAAAATTGACATTGACATTTTAGTTTTTTCTTTTTTGTTTTTTTTACATTTTAATTATTCCATCATTTTTTCAACAGTTACTAATTATGCCCCGATATGTCACACTTTATATAAACCATTAAATTATGTTTTTTTACATTTAAATGACTTATTTACAATCATATAAAATTTGTAAATGTAGTTAGTAACATATTTTTTAAGATTTATTTGAAAATTTTACCATATTTATGCGTATCTTGATTTTTCGTTCGTATCCATATGTATTTAAAGCACATCCTGATACGTCTCTTAAAATTGTCTTTCCGATACACCTTGCGTTTTCGATACTTTGAACCTTAGTAATTTAGAAATTGATCCAAGGGATAATTCGGATAACCTGGTCAAGGGTATTTTGGTCATTTTTGGAAGGAGGGGTCTTTTGGGAATTTGGGTAAGGGGATTTTGGTAACTTTTGGAAGAGGGGGTATTTTTGGGAACTTAGGGTATGAGGTGGGGTTTGGCATGGTTTAATTGATGTTCGAAGGTGAATTGGGGTTCAGATAGAGGGCTAAACAAAAATTAGGTGCTGACATGTACACGTTTGAATACAAAGTGAGAGCTATTACAAGAAATTCAGATTGTACCTTCACCTTGGAGACAGATAATTCTATCTTGCTAGGTTTAGAAATAAAATTTACAAGGTTTTCTACTGTACATATTTGTATTTGTACTCTTCCAACTAAACCTTGTATTTGCACCATAGTCTCAGTTTGGAAAGAGTACAAAGACAAATATGTATAATGTAAATACATAAAAAATAATATAAAATATAAGATTTTGCATTCTACATATTTGCATTTATATTCCTTCCAAACTGAACTAAAGAGTGTAAATACATATACAGTGCAAATATATGCAAAATAATATAAAATACATAATTTTGCAATTTACATATTTACATTTATACTCCTTCCAAACTGAGCCATAAGGAAAGATGGTATACAAGATTTTGCATCATACGTATTTGCATTTGGCACTACTAGCAAAGACCGTCTGGCGAAAACGCCGCAGGCACGAAGCGTGGTACGGCGAGCCGAGGGAGCATAGCGTAGGAAGGAAAGGGAGCCGGACGGTGGAAGAGACATGGGAGGCCGGGTCATTTGACGGAAATGGAAGGCTTTTACCGAGCGGCTCATGAATTCTTGGAAAAAGACGGAGCGCCCTAACCTTAATAGGGGCGTGCTAGCAACAAGCAGTACTCTTCCCAAACTGAGCCTTTAAGATCAGATCCTCTGATTTTGACCAGAATAAACAGAAAAATGCAGATTTAACTCATCCTATATTCGGAATTGCAAGTAAACGCTACATTGCTTATCATTTACATAACTTTATTTGATGGAGAAACATGTTAGTAAGCATACATGTCTATGCATTAAGATTGGGCTGGTCCAAGATCCATCTTGTAGCCCAAACTGAGTTTAGGCCCAGATTTTAACCCGTCCCATCCTATCATCCCATGCCCAGCGAATCTGTGGATAGGATGGGCCCAATACATGGTTAATTGGGCCTACTCAGATCAAGTTGTAGTCGTGACCTTATTCCCTGTTGGGTCAGGGTCTTATCAATATATAGAATCTTAGGCAACCTCTATGATACAGGAAAAGTATCATACCTGAAAAACAGGTATCCATATCAATTGAGCCAGTTGACACCGTCACCATCGCAGCTATTGGGTTCACGGGTGGGCAAATCCGCAAAGGGTTCACTACAATAATGGAAAAAATATGATATCCAAGAATGTCTTATCAATCAACTGAAACCATAAAGGTAGTAGCTAATTAGGTGTCATTTATCAAAATTCAAAGTAAATTTTGATTGATAAAAACTCTTCCTATAGCATGTCTTTCATTATTTTCCCATCCACATATGGTTGATTGGTTGTCAGTCTTTTAGGTATCATACCTTTTCGGTACTATAGCCAGAACAATTTCCTTTGATTTATGGTGATGATTGACATAGAACATTCCAAGGAGACGAACAAATTCCGGAAGTTAGTTGGTCAATGCTGTGAGTGAGACTGAGCAAACAGAAAACCTCACAGGGACAGGGTCATGGTTTTAATAATCAGATGGTTAGACCGTTCAAGCCGTCAAAAAAACCGGCACCCAGAAACGTCACCAAATTATTATGATTGATTCAACCATCCGGTCCGGTCTGAATCTGAACAATACTGGTTCCGGGCCTGCTGAGCCCAAATAGCCCTACCTTTTGTCTCGTGGCCCACGAAGCTCTGTTGCCAGTTGCCAAGCTTCCTCCCAATTGGGCCCAAGTGGGCCACCCAGACAAAGATGCAACATGGGCCCCAAATCCCTGATATCTTGATGTATGTTGTTGCTGGACTGAATGGATTCTCATTCTCCTTCAATATACCTAACCTAGTAACCTACCGCTAGATGCTGACAATAAGAGCCAACTAAGATCAATGGTTGATACAGCTCCCAAATGGGTGGAATACAATAACACACTTTACTTGACCAATAAAACGAGTCATTAACCCTGATCTCTTCTCAATTAACACCAAACACTTCCTTAATCACTCCCAAACGGAACACGGATGAAGTGGAACCCACTCCAGTCCACCTCAGCGTATCAAAATATTTAAATGAAGTCCTTATCTCTTATGAATTAATACTAATCACTTCCTTAATTACCCAACCTTTCCTTAATCATTTATAATTAACACTTCTACAAATGAAAAGGAAAGAGATCGCTTCGTTGCTATCAAAACAAATGAAAACTTCCATCCGGTGGTCTTCCATTACAGCTGAAACAAACCACGCGTTTCTCTAACGAGTAGTGTCAGAAGAGAAGACCCGTCCCCATCGTGCCCCCTCACAAAGACAACCGAGTTCTCAAATCCGGCAGAAACAGCTAACCTACTCTTCCTTCTTCACCTTCTTCTCTCCCTCTCCCCCCTCTCTCTCTCATCTTGCCGCAATGGGGGAACGGAAAAAACCCATTTCTGGTCGGTCGATTCTTCTCTTGTGGGTCTTCAATTTTTTCTCTCTCGCCGTCGCCGATGATGCTGCCATCATGAACAAGCTCGCCGCTTCTCTTTCTCCGACCCCATCAGATTGGTCAGGTAACGACCCCTGCAAATGGACGGGGGTTAACTGCGACGCCAACGAGCGAATCACCGCTATCAGCCTTGCCTCCAAGTCGCTCACAGGTACTCTTCCTTCAGATCTCAATCAACTCACCCAGCTCAAAATCCTAGCTCTCCAAAACAACCACATCTCGGGCCCCTTGCCTTCTCTCGCCAATCTCACAAATCTGCAAGAAGTTTATCTTGATTCTAACAACTTCACCTCTGTTCCGGACTCGTTCCTCACTGGGCTCGATAACTTACAGATACTTAGCATCAGCGAGAACTCAAACCTTGCACCATGGCCTATACCCTTAGATCTGGGGAAATCTGCGAGTTTAGTTACGCTTTACGCTAGCAAATCCAATGTAATGGGCACGATACCGGACATTTTTGGTTCGCTTCCGAATCTGCAGTCTGTCAGGCTTTCTTATAATAACCTGACGGGGTCTCTGCCGCTTTCTCTCAACGGTTCCGATGTCCAGAACCTCTGGCTCAACAATCAGGCAGATGGGTTATCTGGAACCATTGATGTGCTTGGAACAATGGCTCAGCTCTCCCAGGTTTGGCTACATGCGAACAAGTTTTCCGGTCCGATCCCAGATCTTTCTAAGTGCACTTCTCTCTTTGATCTTCAGCTCCGAGACAATCAGTTCACTGGGACCGTTCCTGAGACATTGATGTCACTTCCCAACTTGCTAAATGTGACATTACAGAATAACAAGTTGCAGGGTCCATACCCACAGTTCAAATCCAATGTCAATGTTGTTGTTGGTACTACCAATAATTTCTGTAATCAAAAGCCCGGCCCTTGTGATCGTCAGGTGACAGCATTGCTTGCTCTGGCTGGCGCCTTTGGGTACCCCGTCAGTCTGTCGGATGCTTGGGACGGTAATGATGCATGTCAAGGTTGGAGCTTTGTCACTTGCCAGGGTAAAAATGTCTCTGTAATTAACCTTGGGAAGCAGCATTTATCAGGGACGATCTCATCCGCCATTGCGAACCTTACTTCATTGAAGAACCTGTACCTGAATGACAATAATCTTACCGGTCCAATACCGAGTGCATTAACAGGATTGACTCAGCTCCAGACTCTTGATGTTACAAACAACAACCTTACAGGAAAAATACCAGATTTCCCACAATCTGTGACACTGAAAACATCGGGTAATCCCTTGCTTGGAATCGATTCATCCTCGGGAAGTGGAAGTGGAGGAAATTCGGGCTCCTCATCAGGTGCTAATTCACCCGGTGGAAGTCCATCTGATAGCCCAAAGACAAATTCTGTCTCGCCCGGTATGATTGCTGGTACAGTTATTGCAGTTGTGATTTTCTTATGTGTTGTGTTATTTGTCTTCTACAAATGTTGTACCAAGAAGAAACATCAGAAATTTAGCCGGGTTCAAGGCCCTTCTTCAAATGGGAAGGAGGTTGTGAAAAATGGCGTGATTGGTATGAATGGGTTTGGAGTGGCTAGCGAACTTCACAGCCAGAGTAGCAGAGATACTAGTGAAATCCAATTCTTTGAAGGTGGTAATGTTGTCATTCCAATACAGGTCCTTCGACTGGTTACAAATAATTTCAGTGAAGAAAACATATTGGGAAGAGGAGGGTTTGGAGTTGTTTATAAGGGAATACTCCATGATGGTACGCAGATTGCTGTTAAGCGGATGGAGTCTACTGTAATGGGTACAAAGGGGATGAATGAGTTTAAGGCGGAAATTGGAGTTCTTACAAAAGTAAGGCATAGACATTTGGTTGCCCTTCTAGGTTTCTGTATCAATGGCAATGAAAGGCTTTTGGTATATGAGTACATGCCTCAGGGGACATTGGGCCAGCATTTGTTTGAATGGAACGAGCATGGATATCTTCCTCTCACATGGAAACAAAGGGTCACAATAGCACTAGATGTGGCCAGAGGGGTGGAGTACCTCCACAGCTTGGCACAACAAAGTTTCATCCACAGGGATTTAAAGCCTTCAAATATTCTTCTTGGGGATAGCATGAGGGCTAAGGTTGCTGATTTTGGTTTGGTAAAGAATGCCCCTGATGGGAAGTATTCTGTTGAGACGCGGTTGGCAGGGACATTTGGATATCTTGCACCTGAGTATGCAGGTAAGGTTCATATTTTCTATTTATCTGCCTTTTTAATTGGTCAATTAACATTATCTGCTTTGCATTTTGTATTAACCATTCTCCTCTGATATTTCATCCTTAGGAGAGAACTTAGAAGTAATCCTGGACATGGCATAGATTAATTTCTTCAATGGCTTTTCTTTGATGCAGACTAACCCAAGTGCTGCGAGTTTGTATACCATGTCTGACATTTTCAGTTTTAATAGAATTTACAAGTTATCTTTGCTTCCTAAAGTTCAGTCCATAACACCTTGCATATATGCTTGGATGGAATTGTCCTAATTTTTTCTGCAACAAGTAGAATCATGGTTTCTTCAACTTGATTTGATTTAATAAGTAGACTTTCAATGCTTTTCCTCTCAAAAGACTCGTCAACATGTTCTTTTGGAAATCCATTATTTTTAGACTATTTATTTCTATATGTTGCAATACTGTTCAGTTTATTTGACCCAAATTGCCCTTTTCATTTCTCTGTGATGAAACACTTTCTTCCAAATTTGTTCATAGTGGTAATTTTACTATACTGTCATCCTTGCAATGAAATTTCTGAAATCTCAAATTCTCAGTCAGTTCCCAATCATTTTTGTTTTTATATTCTTATGGTTCAGGTGTATGATATAATTATGGCTGCTGATTTTCTCTCTTTTTCTTTTTCTTTTTCTTGGCTCCTGAGTTTTCAACAGTCCATGTAATAATATTATTTAGGAGTTCCTTACATTGAACACTTGTTATTTGTTTCCATGCAGCTACTGGAAGGGTGACGACTAAAGTTGATGTTTATGCATTTGGTGTGGTCTTGATGGAGATAATTACTGGTAGAAGAGCACTTGATGAAACTGTGCCAGAGGAGAGATCTCATCTGGTCACATGGTTTCGTAGGGTTCTGATCAACAAGGATAACATCAGGAAAGCTATTGACACCACCCTTGATCCTGACGAGGAGACCTTTGTTAACATCTGCAAGGTGGCTGAGCTTGCAGGTCATTGCACAGCTCGTGAGCCTGTTCAGAGGCCAGACATGGGCCATGCAGTTAATGTCTTGGGTCCTCTTGTAGAGCAGTGGAAACCTTCTTCCCAAGAAGAAGAAGAAAGTTATGGCATTGACCTTCATTTGACTTTACCTCAAGCTCTACAGAGATGGCAATCTGATGAAGGCACATCAACAATGGCTGACTTTAGCCAAACGATAAACTTAAGTAACAGTCAAGCCAGCATACCTACAAAACCTACAGGATTTGCAGACACATTCAAGTCAACAGATTGCCGATGAACAGAGGTAAAAACAAAATTCTGAAGAGATGAGAAAAAGACAGGTTTCCATGCTATTAGGCCAGTGAAGAACACGCATCTCTCTTGTTGAGGTTTTTTATTAGTTGACATTGATATTCCTTCTTGTTAGTTCTTCTGATTTTTATTTTGTTAATTACTTGGACATAAGAGTTATCTGTTTCCCTGGTTTGGATTCTTTTGTGTAAATTTAACAGATTGTATTGATGGTACTGAAAGAGCTGGGGGGAGTGTTTGGTGGTATTAGTGGTGGATAGGTTGGAGTTACAAGTAATAGAAAGTTTTGTACCATATTCATTTTTACTGGTCACCTGACCATTTGGATCATAAATTAGTGTTGCCCAGGAGTATTTATTTGTTCTGTTTCTAAAACGATGTGGTTGGTAGGCTGATATTTATTGCCTTTGATATGTTTTAATGATTTTGCAGGCTGTGTAAAATTACTCACCATATTCTCTTTTTCAGAAAGATGTATATGCAGACAGTGGAGTAGAAAAAAACAATAATATTTTGAAACTTTTCATCAGGATAGGGTGGACATAAGCTGGCAGAGAGGAAATTGTGTTCCTTTCCTATCTAATATTGAATATTTAGATATATGTCCTGGTGGGGTTGAAGCTGTAAGTTTTCACATGGCAAGAAGAGCAATTAAAGGCGCCTGTTAAGGTGGAGGTGGTGGAAAAAAGAGCTTTATTTTAATTTGGACCAGTAGTGATGCTCATGTGGTATTTATTAGTCCTTTTCCGTTGGTCTCTAAATGCATGAATTGATGGTTTGGATTCTCAGGGAAGAACTGTTGAACATTGACAGGATATTTAGAATAATACCATCCTCAGGATGATTTTAGAAGGTTCTGGAGTCAAACATATTAATATAAAATATAATATGATATGATAAGCTAGTCAATAATTACATGTTTAGGTTATGACATATGGTGCGTGGAAGTATGGCCCATTTGTGTTAACTGCATTATCAAAGATGGGCGTGTGCTACACGTCTTTGTCAACTCCAATTTAGGGTTATCTACTTTTCTCTAGTTGTCTTTTCTTTTTTGGGCCCATTTCAAAGTATTAATTGTGGAAAAATATGAAAGGGAAACCATGGAAAAGGTTCAGTTTTCTGGGTGAAGCATGTACCGTCATTTGTGTTTTTTACTTTTAAAGGTTTATTTATATTTTTTTACTTTAAGCGTTTTCTCTTTTTATTGTTCGGTTGGATTATATTTTAAATGTTTTTTATTCTTGACTTCAAATTAATACCCATTAAAATGTGATACATCATCATTTGATTTCAAGAAACACTGGGGTGTTGGAAAATAGAAAATAAGAATGACATTTTCCCAAATATTTTATGTACAAAAATCAAAATGTTTTAATTTTTTACCGTTTATTTAATAAACAGTGAAATTAAACAGTTATTTCATTTTACTTTATATGCAATAAACACTAAAACGCTGATGTGACAGCCTTTTTTTCAATAAGCGTCAACAGAACTAAATACATAGTTAAAAATTAATTGATTAATAGAATAATCAACTAATTCATGTGTTTTTGCAACTTATGTAAGGGCACAAACAAGCGTTCAAACCCATCTTGAATCCAAGACGAACCGACTTGGTTTAACTCGGGTCACGAAACAACAATTCAGGCCAAGTCAGGGATATAACATGTAGATGAATGGCTGACAATTGTGACCACCTACGCTGATGTGGCAAACCGATCGAAAATTCTAGAACAATCTCCGAAGAGAAAATATATAAAGGCAACCGGGGGGCTTCTCTATCTTTTTCCCATAGACTCCGCTCTCTCTCTCTCTCCACTGATATCCGGCTTCTCGTTAAGACTTTTCAAGATTCGAACGCGGAACACCCCCGAACACGGAGCACCGCCATTCCATGGCTCCAAATCTTGTCCCCAAAACCCGTAATTAGTGGATTCTACGAAAAATCAGCTGGGAAAAAAGTAACAATTTTGTTGCTTTTAGGCCCGAATTGACTAAAGCTATACTAATTGGGATCCGTGGGACCCGTAAAATGAACGAATCTTGTTACAAATATTAAGGATTTTATTTTTGAGTTATGTTTAGATGTTTTGGTTACAATCCACATTGAAATCGTAGTGAAAGTGGCTAATCTCGTATAAGATGTTAATGGGTTAAATTAAATGTAAATTCGACTTTGACGCACCCTACATGATCAGGTTAAGGTTGGGTTGGGTTGGGTTTGAGTGGAAGCATGAAAGGGTTGGGTTAGAGTTGAGTCAAACCCATGCCAACCCGTCTAACCCTATAGGCTTCAATCTGATACTAACCTAACCTATGCTCTAGTCTTTCAATTGTATATTCTGTGACACATTTTGTAAACTCAAGAGCCGTTAATTTAAATTAGAAATTGGTTTATGGATTATTGGGTTGACATCTTATTCTCCTATGTTTTAATTTTATTATGAATGGACGATTTTTAAAAGAAAATGAAGTCGAAAAAGCCCTACGACATTCTTAATTAGGTGTGGTCATGGGCCAGGTTAATTTATAGGCCCACTATAAAGCATTACTTATGTAATTATATTAAATAGTATTTAGATTAATAAAAATTAGTTTTAAAATTAATAAATTTATCATAGAAAATTTAATTTTATAAGATTACTATTTTTTATTAATTTATTTATAACATTACTAATTTAATTAGACTTTCAATTAAAAAATAATAATAATAATATTATTATTATTAAATTTGAATTAATTTTTATAATTTTTAAATATGACTTAAAAGGATTAAACTTAGGGATTATGGTTGATAAGGGCAACTTTTGGGTCTTATTATCTCCTTCCTCCTTCATACTGCCGAACAAATTTCCATATGGCAGAACTCTTGTTACAAGCCAAAACACCGTTAGAAGAACTAAGATCGACGATAGGCACAGTTCCACAAGTCTCTGTAGCCTCTACGTCATCTTCACAGAGAATGGAAATAATCTCGATTTGGTGAGTAGCTAGGGACTCAAGTTGGCGTCTCCACTCGTGTTGATTCACGTACGGTCTAGGGTTGGATAAAACAACTGAGATAAAGCAGAACGTGATTTCTAGAGCTTGCAACGTTGGTTTGAGAATGGACTCATTCTTCTAGCCAGGGAACTCATTAGACGTCCAGAGTTTGCTAAGCTCTGGAAGGCGGACGAATTGCTCATGAGACAAACAGGCAGATGAGGGAGCGGGGGACAAATCACTAATGGCAAACCGAAGAGGAGACAGTAGCGAACCACGAGATTTACTGGTATGATGTTTCATGTGCTTTTCTAATTGTTTCAGAAGAAGAACTTATAGCAGCTTTGCTCCAAACCCAGATGCAGAGAAGAAGAAGAAGAAAGAAGAGGAAGAAGGAGGAGGAAGAGGAGGAGGAGGAGGAAAGAGAAAGATAGAGCCCGGAGGTGGGGAGATTTGTTCGGTAGTTTGAAGGAGTAAAGAGATGAATGGTGTTTCTACCCTTTTTTGATATATATATTTTAAATTATCATTCTAAAAATTATGTTAAAAAGATTATTTTTATTGATAATAAGACTCAAAAATTGCACTTATCAACTATAATCCCTTAAAATTATAACTTTTATAATTTTATTAGTAATAATAATTAATAATTAATATTTTAATAGGTAGGAAAAGACTGAATTAGATAAGGGAAAAAGGATAGGCCATCTGAATTGGCCATCTTTTTAATATATACAAATAGATAAAGCATGAACATAATTTCAGGCGGAATAATAAGAAAAACAAAGATGCAACTGGGCATAAAAAGATGAAGACATTTCTTTTATGGGTTTTGAACAAGGTCGTCTTGAGTCTTGACTGCTTACCATAGAGATTGAATTCAAATAGGGGGATGGGAGTATAAAAAATTTGACTTTTTTGTATTTCTGAGTTTATGGACTATTCAACTCAACCCAACTCAGCCTTAATCCCTAACTACTTGGGAATAGTTATACCAATCCTAAACCACATGTTTTTGGTCAGATTACAACTTACAAGTCTTTTAATCATTTTTTACCACTTGGGATTATGTTTTCTTTGCTTTACGCCTACCCTTTAGTCGTACCAGTTAAATCCTTTTTCACCAGCAGCATGTTCGTCATTGATCGTCTATGTTTTCATACTTTTTAAGTCTTTCCAAATAAATCTCTTCTAAGCTATTAACTTGCACATGAGAGAGTTTCAAAGAGGAGACCTTTTATTTTGTTCTAAACCTCTTATCCTTTACTTTTTCTTTTCTGTTTTTCTAATCCCACATTGCTGAAGAATGCTCTAAGATACCTAATAGCTTTCTGTTGGACACAAGTTTAGGCAATGACTTGGGCTCTACTTGATTGTAATGCAAACCTTGATCAGTTTGTAACCATGATTTACATTCTTGCCTACTGTAAAATTTACACTTTGTATCTCATTTGCATTTATTAGCAATGCAAATTTTGTATAAAAAAATTGTCACTACTTTCTCTCTTTGGTAAAACTTATTAACATAATAAGCAAATGATTTTTAGAGATATGATTTATCAAATGCTTATTCTTGGGTAATAAAAATGTCTTGGTTGAATACAATCACGGAATTGAATTCCTTTGCCATTTACATAGAATTAAAGTGATTACTCTCTGTTTAAACTTATAAAATCGGCCAAAGCTTGGTGGAGACTGGAGAGGTTAAAGATATCCTTTTGTATTCCAAGCCATAAAATAATGGATTTGGGAAATTGTAGAAAATAAGGGCAGACAGTAAGACCCAAATTAAAGATATCCTTTTGTATTGATCAACATAAATCAAATGGTCGGCAAGATCAATCAGGTTTCTTGGTTTTTGTATTATTCAATTGATAAGTTTGGTATATGTATAGTGAGTTAGTTGTTGTGGGATTTTTATTGGTTTAATTGTCTAAGTAGGGATCTAATTGTTTCTAATTCTAAAAGATAAACAATTTAGACCATTTATTTTCTTAGGTTTCCCTAAGGTCATTTCTTTAACTATTCATAAAGAGACCTGTTGATCGATAAGAACCCTTAAATTGCTTTGATATTTAAAAGATTAAGCATCACTTGTAAAATTCTCACCATTTAGATAGTTTGGTTGTGGTGGCTTTCTTTCACGGCTTTTAAATGCATTCAAATGATACTTGTTTGTAAAAATAATATAAGTAATTAATAGTGGTGGCAATTGAGTGGGTTGGGCTTAATTTGGATTGAGTTTCAATCCGCCAGCTCTTCTGACCTGTAAATTCATTAATGACCCAATTATATAAAATTAAATGGGTTGAGTTAATTCAAATCTGCCTTAACCCAATCCAATCCGTCCAAACCCATTAATCTTATATTTATGTACTTAAAACTGTTTGGAACTGATGTAAAATATCATTGATGTAAAATATTTATGTCAGTTCGATTTTGTCAGCGTTTGGAAGAAGTGTGCAATCATTATCGATGTAAAACTCCAATCCAGTTCAATTTTACATATGTTTGAATGGAGTGGATTTTTACGTCGTAAACCAATGTTCATTAAAGCAGAGTTTTACATCGATAATCAATGTAATTATCGATGTAAAACTCCACTTTTATCAGCACAATTTTTGAAATCCAAACGATTTCTTTATTAATGGTTCCATGTAAAACATCATCGATGCCACTCAATTCAAACATAAAAGTTGTTCACCAAGATTGTAACAAATATAATCAACATATTTCAAAGTCTCCACTACAAAAGGAACATAAAAATATCCCCATAATAATCACACAGTACCAAGATATGGTTCTCATTTATAAGAGCTGAAATAGGAATCTAACTGCACATATTTTATAAACTAATGCATAGATATGTAACAATCATTTTAATAAATCTTTCATCACTAGACATAAAAAAGAAGTGATTAAGTTTTTGAAAATATGTAGAGGATAATAAAAGAATCGATGATATGCAACGATCAAGTTTCTCTTCCAATCCGAGCACATCTAATCTGTCTGTCTGTCTGTGAGAATGTTGTAATTGCATGTACAACAAGAGGATGGAGACGAGTTCTAAACGAAGTGGGAGGTGGGAGGAACATAATTGTCAAGCATAACATGGGTGGTTTAATTGTCTTAGCTGGTCAAGCTGGTCAGACGTCAGAGAGGAGATTTTATATGATATATTGAAGAGATTCCGTGTGCGTTGAACCTAATTTGGCTTGTACCAGAAGTCACTCACACACACAGAGGGGCCCTTTATTTGTAAGCAATGAGTTGTTAACAACACTACCACCCTATCATTATTTTTTAGTGCGTCATCCTTTTTTGTTGAATACATCTTTTGATCCAGCTCAGCTCAGCATCTTTTCTGTACAAGCTCTTCCTTTTTTCATTTTTTGTTTCTTTACTCACCTCTACCCGACTCTACCTGAGCTGGTTCAGAGGAGGTTCTCTCTCTCTCTGAATATTGCTTTCAGTCAATGACAATAATAAGATGAAGTGATGATACTCAAGCTTATTAAATCACTAATACAAATAAGAGATTGGGGACTAACGTAACATTTAGACCCAGACGAAAGGTTAATAAGACAATTTTATTAATGACATCTTAGTTGTGTTGTTTAAGGAATTTGACTATATAAGCTATTAACAATTAGATTTGTCAATGAGTCAGGTTTAGGCCGGGTCAAGGTAATCCAATCACAAAACGCACAGACTTTCTGACCCAGCCCCAAGTACTATTATTAATTGGGTTTTATACTTGACAAGTTGTTTTATAATTTAGTATATGTTTGGTATCGATACTGTAGATGTGTGTGTGAGTTGGAAGTGAGAAAATGGTCTTTTTTTTGTTTGGAATCGTTGCTGATTTATTGCTAGATAAGATATTTTCTAGAGTATTAATAACTTTTTCTATTTGGTACCAATGTTCCATAAAAAGTTTCCAGCACTGTTTCCCATTATCTAGTGCCACATCACTGCCACCTCACATCCCTGTTGTCAGGAATGAGCTACAGCTCCAAGAAATGCTAAATTCGGCATTGCTCTAAGCCATGCCTTCTGATTTCTAAGGCGTGACTTAAAACACCATTTTTTATAGAAAAGCAGTTCTGAACAACTGCCCATTTCCTACAACACCTTTTTTTCTGATGTGGCACTAATGTGATGCCGTTTTTTAGAACAACAGCAACGATGCCAAACAGACACTAAGAATAAACCCGCCAACTTGTTGCTCACAATTCTCAATGTATTCTCTATCAAAAATGATAATTTTGTTCTAACCCATGAAAAACATGTGTTGAACGTTTTAGGCATTTTTGATCAGGCCAGAACACGTAAAACCAATCATCATCATCGTCATCTATCCCTTATTCCGGTGGGGTTAATAAGAGTTTGGCTAGCTAGCCACCAATCTTACATAACGCTCATCCTTTATCCAGCTTGGGACCGGTGGTGTAACAGAAGTTCACACAGGTGGAATTGATTGTAGGAATCCTAACCCTATTTATATATTTATATTATTATAAAAATACAAATAGAGTCTTGAGTTTCTAGAATTTTTCTTGATTAAAATATTTCCTTTTTTTTGAAGTGTGGTTCCTTTTTGTTGTGAGGGAAAAAATGTAATTTAAATATTATTATTAAGTTTATTCAATTTCATTTTATTAATTTCAACATTAAAATATTAATCAAGGTTTTTAAAATTGAACTGGACAACAAACCAGTCAGGGATCCAGTTCTTAGGTCAAACGGTCCGACCATTCGAAGCAAACGGACGGCCCCGTGTGACCTGTTCTGACAAAAAATAAATATAATAAAAATGGCCAAAACCGTTAGGCGATTTGAATGGTTTGACCACCCGACCCAGCGGTTTGCTAACCAAATCAACGATTTTTTGTGAAATAACAGTTCTTGGTTAAAACTGAACCAATCACCTGACCGGTTCCCAATTTTTCCGGTCCAACCATCTAGTTTGGTTTTGAAAACCATGGTATTAACTCTCATTCTCTTTCATTGAATTATATATTTAAGGCATTTTTGTTTTTTATTACTAAACTCCAATAATTAAATTAATATATAATAATTTTAATAGTATAAAAAACTTATATCTTTAAAATCAATCCAAAAACAAAACTGTATTTTTGTCTAGGTAATGCATGGTAAGAAGTTCAGCCATTTGGGGTTAAATGGGCCAACCCATGATGCCATAATTAAACAATATAATACATAAAGAAAATTCGTAGAAAGTTTTGAGCACATCTATGAAAATTAAAAAATATTTTTACTAATTGTGGAAATGAAATATACAATTTAAAACCAACTAGAATATAAACCATTTTTCCAGTTCTCTTTCATTAAGTCCCATATATAAAACATTTTTCCAGTTCTCTCTCATTTAAAATCAATGTTTTGAAAAGTAACATAATAAAAATTTTCTTCCTCTATAGTGATGGATAAGAAATTGAATCATTTGGGTGAAATGGGTTAACCAATGGTACCATAATTAAATAATAGAAGTTTAAAAATATATATAGATAAACTATTAAAATACAAAAAATATAAAAGAATTGGGTATATCTCAAATATTTTATACTCATCATACTAAATGAAAATAAGTATGATGTGTAAAATATATTTTTATTAATGATAAAATGAAATACATAATATGAAACCAACTTAGAAATGAAACGATGTCCTAGTCAAATAATAAAATTTTAAAAAATAAAAAATACAAAGAATCACATAAATACAATAAAAAATTATAGAATAATTTGCACATATCTTATATTATATATTTGTAAAAAATAAAAAAGGGTTATGTCTACAATATTTTATTTTTCATAATTTAAATACAAATAAGTATTATACATAAAAAGTAATTTCATTAAGAAGGGAAATGGAATACAAAATTTAAAATCAATCTGGAAAAAAAGTAATTTTCCTCTTTGGGTAATGGGTGTTAATAGTTTCATTCAAATGGATCAATGTGATAATTGAATAATAAAAATTTTAAAACAAAAAAACATAATCACAAAAATACGAAGAACAGAAATCTGGACATACTCTAATATTATATATTATTTATATCAAACTAAATTAAGTGTGATTAACAAGAATTGTTTTTATTAATGATATAAGTGAAATATATGATTTAAAACTATCTAAAAATGGCATTTAATTTCCATCTAGATGGTAGGTGAGTAATTCAGTTAAAGAAAATAGGTGAATAATCTATAATGTCATAATTCAAGTAATAAAAATTTAAATAGTAAATAAATAACGTTTTAATAAATAAAAAAATTGTAGAAATGTGGATACATTTCTATTAGTGTATAATGTCATATTAAAAAGTAAGTGTAATAAATGATTAACCAATGAACCAACTTTTTTTTATTTTTGAGAAAAACCCCGTAGACATTATTTCATTCAATTTTCTTATCAAATGTTAATACAATCACAAATAATAGAAATTCATGCATTTGCATGAGACCCATAAACTTAATAACCAAGTAAAAAGGTTCAATTTGCTACAATAATAACATAGTGGTTAAGTCATTGTATTTTTGTATGCGAGTAGCTTGGTGGTAAATTAACTAGGCTAACCAATTGATTTAAGCATAAGATAAAAAACACTAATTAAAAATCAATATGTGATTCATAAATTAAACAATAACAATAAAAATATAACACTTTTGTAAAATTTATAAAAAAGGGCATGTCTTTAATATTATATATTCATCATATCACACATATTTGATATATTGTTATTAAAGATGAAACTTGTTAAAAATACAAAAAATTAATGCCTTGCCCATATCCCATTGACATGGTCAAATAGGTTAGCACTTCAACCAATATGACAGTTTGGTTGTTAATCAAGGAAATTTTTTTTCATGGTTGGATTGAAAAACTCTTAAATTTGTATGGGTGATAGGTCAACAATTCAACTATTTGTTTCAACCACAAGTTAAAATCATTGATATAAAATACATATAAGAAGATTTAAAGCTAAGTCTTTAAGTTGAAAAACAACAAATCCACTAATATAGCATGCTTTGATTACTTGTCTTTGTTGTCATAGGATCTATTATCAACACAAGTGTGTGAACTTGGCTATGTGCCAATTGAAGGGATGGGAGATCCATCATATGGATGGCCGAACCATGCAGGGTGGCTGGGCAAATTTTCAAAACTTCATTTCCCTCATCCTGGAATCCTATTCCATGATTTAGAAAAACTGCAATTTTCAATATTTGTTCTTGAAACAAACCAGACCAAATCTAAAACCAAGATTAGGGAGAGGAATACCTAATACGGAATCCACGCAAAAAGCTCCTCCCAATGTAGGTGTTCACGCCCAAAGAGAGTACCAAATCCTCCCTCCACTGAAAATGACACAGCTTAGGGTGAGGCAGAATCAACAAGTGGTTTTTCAATAAGAACCTCAGATTCTTCAGCAAGAATCGAACAGGGTAGTGAGCACAGCTTAAAAATTGTTTATTCCACCAAGAAACAATATCAAGATCGAATCTTGATCACTCAAAGAGGTGGAGATCGAAGTAGAAAGTTGTCAAACTATAGATGTCATTTTTAGTTCGCCATCCTCTTTATATATAACCCTTAAAGAGTCAATCTCCTAATCTGATTAGGAGTTTCTTGATCCAAACCTTTATTTGGATCTGGACTCTTTAAGTGATAAGGCTTATCCCTTATCTTATCTGTAGATTAGGATCAACTTCTCCTAATCCAATTAGAAGTTTTCTAATCCAAATCTTTATTTGGATTTGGACTCCTTAAGTGGATAAGAGTTATCCTCTTATCCTAATTTGCTAATCCATACCCAGATTCGCCCCTTATTTAATTAATCCAATTAAACCCAGTTCGAATTAGACTTTAGGCCCATTAAGCTTTCAGGCTCACTTCCCTTAATGCTGGCAAGCCTGACTCTCTTTGTATGGCATGGAACCCTATCATTGATCTCCACATAAGTCATATGGTTGCAACCTAGCCTCTATTACAAGGCCAAGCCAAATTCACTACTGAATACAGTGAACCCTTGAGTCCATCAGTATAGACTCTTAATGGGCCCAACGTTTACACTAAATGGTCCTTAGGTTCAGCCATCTTATGAAGGCCCAAGGACTATGGGCAGATGTGAGATTAGCCTATCAGGTTTATTATCCCTAAATGGTCTTACACTTAATCTCTCAACTCATAATGATCAAACACTGCCTAACAAAAGATGACCTCTCCCTCGGTTGTAAGGTACAGTGTTGCACTCTCTACTCACATGGATCTCGGGAATTAAAACATTTTTGCAAACATTTTGTGAAACCGTTATATATATATATATATATATAGATATATATAAATATATTTTGCAAATACAAATTTCAACAAGTTTGAAATCAATTGCTGGTAGTTTAGGTTTCCATCAGAGAGAGTGCATTCCCCAATCATTCACTTTGTCTGACAAATGGGTTGATCCTGTCACTATGCTAATGCTACATTTTAACATCAATCTCCCGTAGATGGGTCTGCCGCATTGATGCTACATTTTCCATCAATGGCTTAGTCAATGGGCCTGCCACATTCTCCACTGATGCTACCTTTTAACATCAATCTCCCGTAGATCTAGTATTGTCACACAATAGTGGAATGGGTGATGTGTTGAATTCCAAATTTTAGAATGAACACCTTCATTCATTGGGCAGTCTCACTTACGGCAATGTACTCGACTTGGGTTGTGGACTGTTATTCTTACTACACAGGATGCCATCGTGAAGATGTAACCGGATGTAGACATTCTATCATCTAGGTCTGACTAGAAGTCGGTATCAGTATACCCAATGATCTATAATGAGCTACCATCTTATACCAGACCAAACTCTTTTTTCCTTCGAAGGTACTTGAGTATGTTTTTCACAACTATCCAGTGCTCCTGACCTGGGTTAGATTAAAACCTACTTACCGCACTCACTACCTGAGCAATGTCTGGCCGAGTGCACAGCATGGCATACATGATGCTCCCTATGGTTGAGGCATAGGGAACCTCTTTCATGCCCTCAATCTCCTCGGGAGTCTTGGAAGACATACCCTTGGAGAGAGTGACTCCGTGCCTGAAAGATACATTTTCTTTCTTAGAGTTCTTCATGTTGTGTCTCTTGACAATCTTATCAATGTAAGCAGATTGGGATAATCCTATTTTCCTCTTCGATCTATCTCTCTAGAGTCAAAGTTCCAAGATGTAAGAGGCTTTTGAAAGATCTTTCATGGAGAATTGTTGTGAAAGTCATACTTTCATCGTAGTTAACATTCCTACATCATTCCCAATGAGTAGAATGTCATTCACATACAAAACCAAGAAAGTAACTTTATCCCCCACTATCTTCTTGTAAACATAAGGCTTATCCGAATTCTGCTCAAATTGTTTGACAGTAGAGTCAAACCGGATGTTCTAGCTCCTAGAAGCTTGCTTAAGTCCATATATGGATCAATTAAGTTTACACAGCATGTATTCCTAATCTACAACAATGAACCCTTGTGGTTGTTGCATTTAGATATCTTCAGTAAGATCTCCATTTAGGAATGCAGTTTTGACATCCATTTGCCAAATCTTGTAGTCATAGTGTGCTACTACATCTAATAGGATCCTTATGGATTTAAGCATGGCTACAGGCAAAAAGTTTCCTCATAATTGATCCCCTCTTTCTAAGTGTACTCTTTTCCCATAAGATGAGCCTTGTAGGTCTCAATCTTACCATCGGGGCCCTTCTTCCTCTTATAGATCCATTTTCAACTAATTGCTTTCACCCAGGGGGTGGATCTACTAAAGTCCAGACTCCATTGGTTTAGTCCATCTCAGTTTTCATGGCATCTACTCACTGCAAGGAATCTATATCCAACATAGCTTCCATATGGAATCCTCTTCACTAATCGTGGCTTCAATCAAATAATTTTCTTGATCATAGCGGTAACGAACTGGAGGCCTGGATAACCGGGTAAACCTTCTAGGTTGGTTATTATCTGGAGTCTGTGAGACATCTCCCACTACCCTTGAGCTCTCATCATCAAGTACAACTTCCTAATGATGATTGTTCAGGATGTAATTTTCTTCCAAGAAATGGGCATTTCAACTGCAAAATACATTTTTCTCTTTTGGGTCATAGAATAAATATCCTACAAAGCCTTTGGGGTACCCTACAAATAGGCAACAACTGGTCTTGGATTCTAATTTATTAAAACTTGTTATTTCAACATGTGCTGGACAACCTCAAATCTTCAAGTGTTTTACACTTGACTTCTTACCGGTCCATCACTCATATGGAGTCTTAGGAACGGATTTGATTGGAACCCAGTTCAACACGTATATTGCAGTTTCTAATGTGTACCCCCAAAATGATGTAGGTAGTTCCGAATGTACGAGAAACGATCGAACCATATCCAATAAAGTCAGGTTCCTCCTCTTTAACACACCATTTAATTGTGGTGTAGCAGGAGGAGTTAACTGTGAAACAATCCCATTGTCCCTTAAGTAGTCCCTGAATTCATTGAAGAGATATTCACTTTCTCGATCTAATCAAGGGCTTTGATCTGTTTCCCCAACTGTTTCTCGACCTCTTGCCTGAACTCTTTGAACATTTCAAAGAATTCAGACTTATGTCTCATTAGGTACACGTAACCATACCGTGAGTGATCATCGGTAAAAGTTATAAAACAAACGTGCTGGTTATGTGTCCTAACATTCAGGGGACTACATACATCAATATGTATTAGGTCAAGCATGCCTATAGATCTTTTAGGCTTACTTGTAAGTGGTCGTTTCGTCATCTTACCCTAAAGGCCAAGGTTCACAGGTTGGAAGATCTTCTACAGTTAGAAAATCCGAAGGACCATCCTTTACAAACCTTGTGATACAATTTTTGTTAATGTGGCCAAGTTAGTAATGCCACAGGCACATGGGATTAACTATTTCATGTGTTTTCTTCTTGGAGATTATTTCCAGTGTAGTTTGGATTATGTTTCCAGAGAATGGTGGAGAACATAGAGACCATTCTCGATTTTTCTATAAGTGAGGAATTTGTTATTCCGTTCGATAATAATCACATTAGTGAATAAAATAGAATAACCATCCAAACACAACTTTGAGACAAAAATCAAATTTCTTCTTAAGTTTAGTACATAAAGACAATCTTTAAGTACAACGATACCTTCTCTGAAAACTAATTCTATAGTTCTTGTGGCTATAGCTGCAACTGTTGCAGAAGTCCCCAAGTAGAGCATAACTTTTCTGTCACTCAGTCTTTTACTTATCTTGAACCCCTGCAATGTATTACATGCATGAGTAGAAGCCCTAGAGTCAATACACCAGGAATCAGAAGTGACCAATAAATTGGTTTTTGTGATAAAAGATTCAAAATTACCTTGTTTCTTAGTCTCCAGGTACTAAGGACAATTCCTCTTCCAGTGGCCAATCTGTTTGCAGAAGTGGCAAGCATCTGATGTCTTGTCCTTCTTCTGCTTTTTAGCTTTTCTAAGGCTTTTTCTTTGCCTTCCTCTTCTTCTTGCCTGACTTGCCACTTTCAACAAGCATGGATATGGGCTTATCCTTCTTTATCAGTTGTTCAGTCCTCTACAACATATTATTGAGTTCCTGAAAGCTAACATTTAGCTTATTCATGTTATAATTCATGATAAACTGATTAAAGGGGGGAGGCAAAGAGTTTAGGATGGCATCAACTTTGGTGATATGATCAAGCCTTGACCTGAGTGCCTCCAATTCATTAATGTAGCTCATCATCTTTAGACAATGGTCATGAATCATTTGTCTCTTAGTCATTTTAGTGGTCATAAAAAACTTTAAGACCTTTTAATGAGTAGAATGATTCTGCTCTTCGTACATTGTCCTCAGACTATCCAGGATATCCTTGGACACTTCGATCTGATTGAATTGTCTTTGTATCGAATCGTTGAGGGAGGCTATGATGTAGCACCGGACAAGAGAATTCTTCTCTTCCCATTCTTGATATTCCTTCCTACAGGCCTCAGAAGCCCTATCACCCAGATGATCCAGAGCAGAGTTTTTAGCAACCTTGTCCAATTTCTCGGACGTTAATACCAGCATAAGGTTACGAAACTAGTCAGCATAGTTTGGTCCCTTAAACTTATTATCGTCCAACAATTTGGTGAATTGTCCATTTGCCATTTCTGATAAAGGGCAAAGTAAATTATTAGTCTACAATCTGATTTGGTTCATGTTATCTACATAGAAATGGCTTTTAATCTATGTTCCATTTTCATTTAGTCATCTTTAAGATTTTCTTCATCTCTCAGTGACGGAGATTGTGATGTATGACTTTGGAAATGTGAGAAACCACATACAGTGCATGGAGCCAACAGTTTCTCCAGTAAGTGCTTACCCATCATATTCATGAACGCCAAGGTACCATGAGAGAGTCTTCCATTTTAGGATAGGCCCCTCCCACATTGGTCTATGACACCCCTATCATCTTATGAAATAATCCAACAGACTCACTAGCAAATGTATAGCCCAATTTTATGGTGCATCTCCTCATTACTGATAAGCCCATCTTCATGCTAATAATAGAAGGCTTTTAGAGAGTTCATCATATGAATCTCCCTATCACATGCACTTATATTTTGTTAGAGGGAACAAGTAATTACGCCCTAGTTCTTATTTAGGTCAAACCAAAGTGGCTCCCACTAGCTTTCTCGAAGTCAGATTTAGATGGGCCCTAAACGACTAGGGTTCCACACGGTTCCTCTTGGGGAGGAAGGTGGTGTGGGGCCCATCAAGAAGGGAGACCATCCAATGCTCTTAAGAGCACCATGGCAATGATGTGCATTCAACCATGGTGTGTGAAAGATCTACTATCAAATTAACATGGACCAAGTGCTTATGGTCTATGTATGTAGCGCATCACACATCATACATCACATGCATGAAACAAATACATAATTGATCCAATCAATTAAATCATTTGTAAAACCCAAAATTAAATAAGTTAAATTAATATCAGCCCATTAAAGCCCATAATATTATCATATAACATTATCTACGTATATGGGCTGAACTACAAAAGATAGTTCGGCCCATATAGCAATTATGCTGAAAATGGGCTAATGTAGTCTTAACTTGTCAAAATTGGGTTTTTCAGGGTGGGCTTCATTGCATCTTGTAATGGGCCATCAAACCTCTGGCCCAAATTAGAATTTGGGGCTGAGAACAGACCCCTATTGAACTACAGGTTTGGTCCAACCAGTTTGGACCAATCTTGGGTCAAATTGGCCTAGGGTTTGGTGTCCATTGCAAGATCCAATTCAAGATTGTGATATGAAATTAATTATAGTCGATTAAAGACAATCAAGAATCAGAAAAAATGCATATCAGAGGGTTGTACGTGTGATTTCACACCTGAAAAACAAAGGGTAAATCACAAATAGTGAAATCGTTATCTACAAATCGTAGATTGTAGTTTCTCAAACTACAAAAGGTCTTCTCTTCCTCTATGCATTCTAGCAAGCCTTCAGACTTAAAAAAATAGAAAAACTAATTTTCTATTAATTACATCACATCAAATTCTATAAATTTTGTCTAATATATATATATATATATATATATATATAGTTATAGACCAAAATGAATAGAATGAAAATTTGCAAGGTGCACAAATCTTGCTACCTTTAAAGAATTCGACCTCCCTCACACGGCAGCCCAAGAATTCAAGAAACAATTATAGAATCATTCCATAATCATAAAAGAATAATAAAGAATTAATTTTATATCTACACACCCATTACTGAGAACCGATTTCTTAGAAAAATAGTAAACTTACGCAAATCGAGTAAAATGATTCCTGCCCATTTGTGCAGGTTTAGATCTGGTCCAGATTTGGTTCAAGACTTGAACCTGGCTCTGATACCACTGAAGGGATGGGAGATCCATCATATGGATGGCCGAACCATGTAGGGTGGTTGGGCAAATGTTCAAAAATTTCTTTCTCCCATCCAGGAATCCTATTCCCTGATTTAGAAAACTGCATTTTTCAATGTTCATTCTTGAAACAAATCGGACCAAATCTGAAACCAAGAGTAGGGAGAGGAATACCTAATACAGAATCCATGCAAAAAGATCCTCCCAACGTAGGTGTTCACACCCAAAGAGAGTATCAAATCCTCCCTCCACTAAAGATGACACATTTTAGGGTGAGGCATGATCAGCAAGTGGTTCTTTAGCAAGAACCTCAGATTCTTCAGCAATAATCGAATAGGGTAGTGAGCACAACTTCAAAATTGTTTATTATGCCAAGAAACAATATCAAGATCGAATCTTGATCACTCCAAGAGGTGGAGATCGAATAAGGTAGGGTGGGAAGAGAAAAGAGAGAGAACTGGAAGCAGAAAGTAGTCAAACTATAGATGTTCTTTTCAGTTCGCCCTCCTCTTTATATATAACCCTTAAAGAGTCAATCTCCTAATCTGATTAGGAGTTTCTTGATCCAAACCTTTATTTGGATCTAGACTCTTTAAGTGATAAGGCTTATCCCTTATCTTATCTACAGATCATGATCAACTTCTCCTAATCCAATTAGAAGTTTCCTAATCAAATCTTTATTTGGATCCGAACTCCTTAAGTGGATAAGAGTTATCTTCTTATCCTAACCTACTTATCCATACCCAGATTCACCCCCTATTTAATTAATCCAATTAATCCTAGTACGAATTAGGCTTTAAGCCCATTAAACTTTCAGGCTCACTTCCTTTAATGCTGGCTAGTTTAGCTCTCTTTATGGGACCGTATCATTGATCTTCACATAAGCCACATGGGTTCAGCCTAGCCTCTGTTATAAGGCCTGGCCGAATTCACTGTTGAATACAATGAACCCCTGAGTCCATCAGATTTGAGATTAGTCCATCAGGTTTATTATCCCTAAGTGGTCTTACACTTAACCTCTCATGCCACAATGATCAAACATTGTCCGACAAGATAAGACCTCTCCCTCGGCTACAAGGTATAGTGTTGCACTCTCTACTCACGTGAATCCCGGGAATTAAAACCTTTTTGCAAATATTTTGTAAAATTGTAATATATGTATATATCTCTATATAAATATATTTTGCAAAAACAAAATTCAACAAGTTTGAAATCGACTGCCATTAGTTTAAGTTTCTATCAGAGAGAGTGAATTCCCCAATCATTCACTTTGTTTGACAAAGGGGCTGATTTTGTCACTATGATCATCCACTCAAGTGAATTCTCGAAGTGCCCCAACATACCTAGGCTTTGACCCCTTCTAAGGATCTCACTGATTGAAATATCAAAGATAGTCAAATCCGACACATAGTGCAGTACCATAATCGAGTTTAAGGGTCAGGTGTAACATTCTAGTTTTGCCCATCTGTCTCCAAGGTCCAGGGTAATACATGAATTTGGTTCGGTTCAAGGTTTCAAGAAAACCCACATTGCATGTACCTCAGGTTTCATCCTAGTAGTTGAGACAAGCTACCTCAACCAACTTGGTGGCACGTCAGTGTTAGCCATGGTAGGATAAATCTCTTTATATCTATCCAATGGCTGTGAAGATTCTAAACTAACATGAGTCTCACAAGTGTCTAGTTTAAGGGTATTACACGGAAATACACCAATATAACATGAATCAAATATGCACTTTATTCATTTACAATAAATGTCATAATGTACATCAAACTGATTGGAGCTAAGGGCATACACTGTCTAACACCAATTACAAGTCAACATACTAGTATTTTGTACATATGAGCCTACATGCACTTGGGGCCAATGCATAAGAAACATTGATGAATTCACTTATGATTTGTAATACAACTAGGTTCATGCACTTGTGTTTACACCTAATCCAATTTTGTCTTTATTGCATATCTAATAAGAATGTTCAAACCATCATCATCATCATCACTTTAAATTAATCTAATTCCCTTTTATTAATACCTATGATTGAGGTATTAATTTCTATTTTATTTCATTAAATCCTATATTTAAGGTCCTTTTGTTTCTCATAATTAAATTCCATTAATTTTATATAAAATATTTTCTAATTAAATTTATATGACTGCATATACCACATAATTTTAATAGTATAAAAAATTATTTTTTAAATCAAACCAAAAAATGAAACCATTTTTCCAATAGGGTAGTAGGTTGGTAGTTCAACCATTTTATTCAAATTACAAATGAGTCACCCATGGTGTTATACTTAAATAGAAATATAAAAAATATATATAATACAAAAATTAAAGAAATGAAATTTTTGTAAAAAATGGAACACTCTAATATTATATATTTATTATATTAAACAAAAAATAAGCATATAATGAATAAGAAGTATATCTATTAATGATAGAAAAGACAAAACTTAAAATTGACAAGCAACAAAACCGTTTTCCCATCGAGCAGGTTAGTGGTTCAATTGTTTAGGTCAAATGTATTAGCCAATCCATGATGTCATAATAAATAATAATATTTTTAAGATAAATAAAAATACAAAAATTATACAAATTTGGACATGCTTCTAATATCATATTCATCATAATAAACAAAACTTGTTTTTATTAATGATGAAAATGGAATAAAAAAAATTAATTGACCAAAAATAAAACCACTTTTCTATTTGGGTGGTGGATAAATGGTTAAAAAGTCCAAGTCAAAGGAGCCAACCCATGATATTATAATTAAATAATAAAAAATTTAGAATATATAAAATACAAAATTTATAAAAAAATGTATAAAAAATTTTGGACAAGACTCCATTTTCTCATATTTGTATTCATTATATTAAATAAAATGTTTGATCTAGTTCAAACTCTCTAGTGCTTTGTAATCTAGTTCATAATGACAACTCTCCCCCTTGGAATTTATGGTACCGGAAGAAGCAAATGGAGGTGGTTTTGGAAGATCTTGACTTTTCCATTCATCACACGTTTAGGGAAGACATAAGGCTGATGATGCCTTGGCTAATTTGAGTTGTGAAACTCGTGCCAACTTGTTCTTTGATTCCTGATCTTCTACTTAGAAGAATCTGTACATGTTGTCTATATGTGATATACTTGTTGTATAGCTCCTTGGTTTCTTCTATTGATATTAATAAAATTTACAGTGGTCACTCCTTCCATCGTGAATAAAGTTTGGAGTTAAGAAAACAAAGAGATAATAATAATAATAATAATAATAATAATAATAATAGTTGTTATTATAATTTAAAACTTCTATATACTAAACATGTGTGCCCATTTACTAGTTACAATCAAAACTCAAAATGTAGAACTCGGGGCCGAAACCAATCCTGTTAGAGGGTGTTTGGGTTCTATTTACATTTATTTAGTAAACGTTTACTGAGGGTGTCAAATAGGTGCCACTTCGGTATTTTCTCTCTCTTTCTCTTTTTTATGCATCGAAAATGAAAAAAGTCAATTTTAGTTTATGTGCATGCCAGCCGTTTGTGAAAGTTATTTTTTAAATCTTTCACAAACGATCATACGTTTTTTTCGATTGTAATTATTGCATTTTCCGGTTTTACCAACAAATAAAGTACAAACATTTATTCAATAAACATAAATGGAACCAAACACATACTTAATAATCTGGTTTGGCAATGATTCTTACCTATGTTAACAATGATTTTACAAGGAAAATCTTTAGTCTATGACATTATTATATTAATGAGTCTGAGCAACAGCAATTTACCAGCCAGCCTCTCGCTGGTTGTAGTGGAGACTTTGAGATTGAATTTTATTTTCATCATGTTAGAATTTTAGGGGTTTGGAGGAGGAATTTCTAAAGCAAAAAAGATAATGTACATTTTCAGAGCAAAGCATTCAGTTACACATCGGTAACGTTTATCCAGTTGTACGTTGGTAATATTGGTGACCACAATACAAACTGATGTTCTATATGTGAAACGTGGCCAACAATGTGTTTGTGGTCAGTTGACCCTAATTAATTCATTGGGAACATCTCCTGTTCCTGATGTATGGTGGGATGTCGTGTTCTCAGCATATTCGTACAGTTTTTATTGTTCCAAAATCTCCTTTTAGATTTTAGAGGAAGGCAACACTCATACCTAAGATTCATACCTAATATTCAAGACAATTCATTGGATGGACCTAATAAGAAAACAAATTTGGAAGTGATATCTTTCGAGAATTATAAAAAATCTGATTGATTTACGAGTTCACATCTCCGGCTTAAGATATCCCGCCCCACACCACATTCTTCACTGTGTATTGAGAATATTTTCCAATAATGACATCATCAATTCTGGTGCTATCATCGAGAGATGTTCTTAATGTATGGCAAGAATATACTGTATAACATTGTGGGCGAGACGTGAGGCGGAAATATGAATTCCTCATTTACAGCTTTATATTTTTCTCATATTTTAAGAATTAAGATTTACGACCAGCCACCACATGGTCCAGCTCATAAAAATAAATTTGATATGGAATTATTTAGTGCTCATTTCAGCAGCGAAACTATTCATCATCCTTCTTTGATTAAATGGCTTGCATTTCTATGGTGTTTCCTTTTCCGACCAATAAGTGTGAAGCATGGTATGATACAGCTGCTTTTACCCACTACAGATTGTAGTCAAACCAAACCCACCCCAATTGAATCGAAATAGTTAGATGAATCAAGAATGACCTCTTCTTTCTCTAGCTTGTATTTTGTAGAAAATCCTGAATTTGAGGATCAAAACTTTAAGTGTTACAGAGATAGGCTTTTTCTTCTCTTGTATTGTGGGCTGGGCCCAGCTAGAACTGATCAATCACCCTAATAAATGAGCATTTTCAGGTTCGTTTCAAGTTTTAAACAAATTGCTCAACTAATTTACTGGCCATATTTGTTTGTGTCTCAGATTTTTGGTCTTATTTGGGTTGGGTCTGTTGGAGAAGAATGGGGTCATTGTAACTTTAGAGGAGAAGTTCTGAGGGGCGTCTGAAGACATTATCTTTAGAACGTTATTTGTTCTCATTCAGTTTCACTGAGTTTACTGTTAGGTTACAGGCAAATTCGTTCGCAAGATACAACAGATCATTGGGTGAGAATCTACAACCAGCAAAGTTGAAGAGTCTCCAAAGAAACATTTTGTGAGTCTGTAGCAGATTGGACTGTGAGAGAGAGAGAGAGAAGTGAAGTTCAAAATTGTGTGTTTTGAAGTCCGATTCATGCTCCTTAAATAATTTGTGAAGAAGTATAAAGAAAATGTAGGTGCTGGTTTAGAGAAGGCACCTTGAACAGTCACAATTTCAAACATTGTGACTGTTTAAAAGGTAGTTAATAGTTAGTGATTGTTAACTTTGAATTGTGCCTCTTGATCACACCCGATCGAATCGTGATCATTGATTTCATCAATGGTACGATCACCGTTTTGGGGCCCCATTTGAAATACTGAAAATAAAACTTATAATTTTCTAATGTAGGACAAGTTCAAAACTGGGTTTTGTAAGAGAAAAACTGATTTTTCAATCAAGTGTGTAGGTGCATTTTCTCATGTAATTGACCAATCAAACCTATTGGATTTAATCTCTTATGAGATTAAAATCCAATAGGATCGGCATGTGCTAAACCCAATCCATTGACATTTTGCCTGTGTTTGAATCGATGAAATCTTTTTTGAAAAATGGCACCACATCAGTGCTATGCCTGAAATCTGTTTTTTCATACCACGCCTGATTTTTGGTTACATGTTTTTTTTTTGAAAAACATTTTTCCAGATCATGTATTAGAAATTGGGAATGTAGCACGAGAAAACATCCCTTTTGGGGCCCCATTTATTTACTAGTAAATAAGAGGGGGAAAATTGGTCAATGGCATCCTTTTCCTATTAACCAACTTTATAATGTTCTTTTTGCATTTAGTAATGAGCCTCATGTTAAAATCAATTCCACTTTTTCGGGTAAAACTTATTCATCTCTTAGATGGATAATTAACTTTCCCACCTAGGAAAAATTTTATAAAACATAATAGGACAATTTTGCCCATTTTAATATTAGATTACTATAATAAAATTGACTTTTGGCAACAACTACGTCATTACAGTTGCAAGTGGTTGTTTCCAAAAGATAAAATATAACAACAATTGATTAGCATTGTTGTTAAATCAAATGAATTGGCAACAAAGGTTACTTAATTATTGCTCATTTTATTTATAACTGTTGCTAAATCATTGAATTAAAAACAAAGCTAAATGAATATCCAACTATTACTAAATCATTGAATTGAAAACTAATGTGAATCAACCTTTGCAAATTCTATCTTTAATTAACGATAATGCCATTGAATCTTTAGCAACAATCATTGAAGATTGTAATCAAACATATTTAACACATCAACAAATGGAATAAAGAACAAAAATTATTTTAATGAGTCAAGCTTGGATTAACCCAATGCTTTTAAATATACAAAAAATTATTAAATAAGATAACAAAATATAAAAATTGAAGAAAAACATGTAAAAATTCTATTAAATATTTAAATATAATGATCTTTTAAATATAATGATTGAGATGTTTAAAAATATAGAAAAATGCAAAAGGGGAAGACAACTCAATAATTTTGGGTTTTAATCCTCTATTTCTATTTTTGGAGTTCAACTATGATAACAAACTTAACCAGTAATGAACCAATATCATGAAAGTGGTAACCAAATTAATCATGGTCATTATCTCATATATTACACATTAAAACCCAAATCCTAATTTTTAGAATTTTTCTAAATAAAAATTTATAATTAAAATATAAATATAAACAAAATATAAGATAATGTATTACATGTATAATATAATTGTACATTATCTTACTAATATAATATATAAAACATTCTAGTATGTCATGGTTTGACCTATTTGACCCAAATGGTCAAACCAATGACCTATGACCTTAAGGTAAGAATGGTTAACCTCTAGGCCGGTTTTTATCAATGATTAAAAAACCAACTAAAAGGGAGGTTGAACTATTTTTGCCTCCAAGTCATGAGTTACCAGTTCGACAGTTTGGGTCAATTAGGTCAGACCATGCCACATTATATATATATATATATAGCTCCCTATTAGTTTTTTATAAATTTACTCTAACTTCTGATAATTTTCAATAATTAATGATTGTAATATTAAATATTATAATATTTAATTATTCAGTATAATAATTAATATTATTATTATTGAAAATAAGTATAAAAAGTAAATATGAAATAATGTAATTAATAGTTATTTAGTTAATAATTAATAATTATTTAATTATTAGTTAAATACGTTAATTAATTGTTAATGTATCTCATAAATGCTAATTAATGTAATTAATTAATTAACAATTAATAAAACCGGTGCAGGTCGGTTTTAAATATCAATCATTAGTAATTAATGATCAATTATTAATTAAAGTAATTAATATTAAATTATTATTAATTAAAATTTTGTGTAGAGTCATCTACATCGGTTCAAGAAGTCATCTATCCCCCGTTCCGTGTAACCCCTTCTGGTTACATAAAAAAAAAATGGCTTGAAAACGTGCCAATTTAAGAATCGATTGGAACCGGTTTTATTAATAATAATGGGTCGGATCTTTGCCAGAATGCACATAATCCAACCCGAATAGTTTATCTTCTTAACCCGGATATATGAACAGTGCTATTCGATACAGTCGACGTTAACCGACCGTGGAGTGAGTTCTATGGTCAGTCTTTCTGTCCCATTCAGGCCAAAAACATGTCGGAAAAGCCTCCGGTGACTGCAGACAGCGAATGAGTGTAAAAGTTGTAAAAAACGGTGAGAAAATGGAAAAAATCGGCTCCATATGAACCTAAACACAGTAGCTGGAAAACCAAACTTGGGGTGAGTTTTTTATCCATTTCACTCCCAAAATACGTGGGAGAACGTCTACGATAGAACTGGGAGTCTGAGAACAAAAAAAAAGTTTGAGAACACCTACCTATGTTTGAGTTTAAAATGGCGCCCAGTGAGTGAGATTTCAACCGACAAAAAATGGACGGAGATAATTGGAAATGCAACTTGCAGCCTCTGTCAAAGTGCAGTTGAATCTATAGAACATGTTCTCTTGCACTGCCCAGTTGCTCAAGCATCGTGGTTTGGATGCGGCCTTCACATTCGGACTGATTCCTATACATCACGGGGAATTGGAGCCTGGATTTCACACTGGTGGCCAAAATCAGCAGCGGATTTCAGAATCTTCATTCATGGTGCTTCCCTATTATTGAATCTTCAAATCAATGTTTTCAAAACCGGATCGGACCGGACGCTTGGATCGGAAAACTGGGAATGTTTTACCCCAAAATCGCTATTTGTCCAAAAACCATTGATTTGGTTAATGAATGGTTGATCCGGGAGGTCGAACTGTAACCGTTTGACTCAGGAATATTTTTTTGCCCTTTTGGGGTTTTTAATTTTTTTATTAAAATGGGCCATTTATTAAACTGAACGGTCAGACCATACGACCCAGGAACCGGACCCAAAATGGTCCCTATCCGATTCGATTTTAAAAACCTTACTTCAAAGTGATTGAACCAGACCCAACTAAGATTATTCACCAAACCATCTCTTGGATTCCTTGCCAATCCTCTTCTTCTTCCTCGGCCCAAATGGCCATAACTATGCTATGACGATGGTTACCTCCAATTCAGGGCATGCTGATGCTAAATGTTGATGGGGCAACTGGCCCAAACTCTTGTGGGGTGGGCTTAATTAGAGACCATTTGGGGAGATTTGTCTATGGTAGATCCATCCCTGGCCCTGTTTCTACAGCTCTACAAGTACAAATTGAGATCACAGCCTTTTTTAGGTCTTTTATTTGTCTTGGAATTGGGTGTTCATTCCCTTCGCCTAGAAGGCGATGCTAACAGTATTGTGAAACTTCTGTTGGACCGCTACTGAAGCCCCGTGGTGCATTAGGACCACTATTCCCTAATAGTCAAATACTGAGGTCTTTTGAGTCGCCTACCTCACTCATGGCGCCACACATGGCGCCTCACATGGAACTTTCCACTGTGCATTGAGAACATTTTTCATATATATATATATTTAAAATTGGTCTGTCCATGCTAGCATATCTTCCCTTTTAGAGAATTTATTTATTTATTTTCTTCATTTTTTGTATATTTTTTATTTTCTTTTTTTTTTAAATATATGACAATAATCATTGTTTATCTTGATTAAATTAAACAACCAATGAGATGCACTTTCCCAGAACCTCAATAATCTCTTCTCCTAAACTACCTCCCCCACCTTCTCTAAAATTATCTCTAATTCCTATTTATCTTCTAAATTTTCTCTAATTCCTATTTATCTCCAAAATTATTTCTAATTTAGTAAAGAGTTTCTCTCCTAAATTATCTCTAACTCCTATTTATCCTCTCCCCTACTTTTATCTATATCTATCTAAAGAAAGTTTGGATTAAAAAATTTAAGAACTATTTAAATATTCTAACAAAATTATATAATAACTTAAAAATATTTAATAAAAATACAAAAAAATAATTTAATATTTTTACAAAATATATCATGAAATTATATACTAACAATTTAAATTACATTTTTCTAGATTCTCAATTTAAAAGTTTTTTCAAATATTTAATAATATGTAATAGCTTTAAATAAATATACAAAGTTAATACGAAATTATGTAATAATAGTATAAATTATGATTTTATGGATAATTAAATTCAATAAATAATTAATATTTTAAAATTTAAATATTTTACATATTATTTAAGTATTTAAATAACAAAATATTTAACATAACTAGATTTTAAATATTTAAATGTAAAAAAAACCTGAAAAGTAGAAAAGTAATTATAACATAATATTGAAATTAATAATAATTTAATATTTTTACATAATATTGTAAATAACTAATTTCACTTATATTAAGTAATAATTTGAGAAAATAACTTTCAAAAATATTAATATTTATTAATAATAACTTTAAACTCTTAATTTGTATTTATTATAAAATTATATATAGTAAAATTAATATTTATTGTATTTAAGTAATTATTTATTGTATTTTGTGGTAAACGTATTTTCAATGATTATGTATAAATTTATTTTGTTTCGTTATTCAACAGAAAATTTTCAATAATTATTGGAGATTAAACTACTATTATTGAATATTTTAAATTTAATTTATTGTACTTATTGTATTTTTGTTATAACTTATTGATTAATTAATATTTATTAGAGATTAAACTATTATTTGAGATTATACTATTTATTGACTAAGTTAACATATTTTTAGTACTTATTGTATTATTTTAATTATTGTAATTATTGTTTTTTTTCATTATCAATACATTTTTAATAATATATTTTTTCATTATCAATATATTTTTAACCATTATTTAGCTAAAATTATGAGTGTCCATGAGTTGGTTTGGACTGGATGTAGGCTATTTGGCCAACCAAATTGACCTGGTTAGGTTGGGGAGTTGGCCAGCTGAAGCCAACTGACCTTTTGTGAAAACCAACCCACTCAAGTTGTATTGGTTTGGGTCAGTTTTCACAAAAGGTCAATCGGTTCAAAAGATTTAAACTTAAAAGTTAAATTTAATTTTAAAAAATTACAGTGCAATTGTAGGTATATGGTGGTCACTTAGACAATTAGGACAGAGGAGGTGTCAAACTAATACTATGTGAATGCTTGTAATGAGTCCATAACTCATCGCACATAATTCATCACACATATGTGATGAACTCATAGCCGAAACAGGTTACGATGAACTTTGGACCTGCACAGACTTGCGATGAATTTAAATCAATCGCAGAACCGCGATGAGCTCTAGACCCACACAGACTTGCGATGAGTTTAAAGTCATCACATAATCGCGATGAGCACAGACTCACCGTAGATCATAAACACGTGCATCGTTAAATAATGCGCGTTACGGGACACTTCATGAGCCTAATGAGCCTAATAAACACGTGCATCGTTAAAAGTAGTATAAAATATGAATTATTATTAATTATTTAAAAATTTGAAAATATAAAACAATTGTATACTCTTATGTGTTTCTATTAGGGTCATTTACTAGAACACACCTTATATTTTTACATATTTACTTAAACCTACCTTATAGTTTTCATTTTACTAGAATATACCATATATTTTACAATTTATTTACTTAATCAACCTTTCATTAATGAGTGTTTGTTTTGCCATTAGGCCCATGATTTTTTATTCCAAAAAATACCCTTAACACTTTTTTATACAAAAAACGAAATTGGCTAAATATAGCCAATAAAGTGGTTGCTCGTGTCTTATTAAAGGCAAAATCGAACTATAAGGGTATTTTAGTAAATACCCTTATCATTTAAACTTATTTAAATGAACATTAAGGTTAACACTTGATTTTCTACTATCATCTAATGGAAGATTGATTAAATCCATTGTAAATTATAATTGGTGTTTCAGTAAAATACTAATTATAGGGTAGATTTTTAGTAAATCCATGAAACTATAAGGGTATTTTAGTAAATGGCCATTTTTTATTTATCTTTAGCTTAATAAATCCAGTGCATCACATAGGTCCCCACTAGTATATATATTAAAATTTGTCTGTCCATGTCAACATATCTTTCCTTGGGGAGAAGCTACTTATCTATTTTCTCCTTTGAGAGATGCATTTTCCCAAAACCTAAATAATTGCTTCTCCTAAAATTTCTCCTAAACTACCTCCCCCACTTTCTCCAAAATTATCTATAATTTAGTAGAGAGATTCTCTCTTAAACTATCTCAAATTTCTATTTATCCTTTCCCCCAATATTTATCTATATCTATCTAAAGAAAGTTTCAATAAAAAAAATTCAGAAATATTTAAATGTTATAACGAAATTGTATACTAAATTTAAAATATTTAATCAAAACACAAAAATAATAGATTTAATAATATTCATATTATTAATAATTCAATATTTTTTACAAAATTCATCATGAAATTGTGTAGTAACTGAAGGGATAGGATATCCATCACATGGACACCAAAAGATTGCAGAATAAGGGGCGAATTTCAAAAATTTTTCTCTCCCTTCAACTAGTAATCGAATTCCCTATTTAGAAAATCATATTTTCAATGATCATTCTTGAACCATAAACTGAATCAGATCTGAACCAAAAGGAGTAGGGAGGGATTATACCTGATACGGAGAAGCAGTATCTCCCAATGGAGGTGTTCACGCCTAAGGAATGATCCAAAATCTGCTCCCACTGAAGATGACACAGTGCAGGGTGAAGCAGAATCAACAGTATTCTTCTAAAGAACTTGACCCTTCGCAAGAATCAACTGGACGGCTTGTGAATACAACTCAAAAGATTGGTATCAAGATCAAATCTTGATTTCTCCCATGAACTGGAGATTGAACTGCTGGAGGCGGCGACTGTAGGAAGGAGGCGGCAAGAGAGTATTTGCAGGGTGCAGGTTCTCTCTTCTTGTGATTTCAGCTCTGAAGACAAGAATGTGGATTGCATGTCTAAAGGCTACCGCCCCCTCCTCCTTTTATAATCTCAAAGGGATCAGCTCCTAATCACATTAGGAGTTGCTAACCCAAATCATATTTGGATCAGAAGTCCCTTTAAGTGATAAGGAATAACCCTTATCTTATCTGTAGATTAGATCAGCCATCTCCTAATCTAATTAAGAGGTTTCCAGATCTAAATCTTATTTAGATCTTGGACTCTCTAAGTGGATAGGGTCTGGGCCCAATTCTATCAGCTGATCCATCTTAGAATTCACCCCTTTAAGTGACTAATCAAATTAGCCCAGTTCGAAATGGGCTTAAGGCCCATTTAAGGTTATGTATTCATTTAGCCTTCCAAACTGCTGCCCAGTTGGGCTTCTTTGTATGGTGTGGGACCCTAACATTGATCTACACATCAGCTACATGGGTTCGGCCCAGCCTTTGTTACAAGGCCTGGCCGAATACACTGTTATGGACAGTGCACCCCCTAAAAACCATCTCATGGTCTCTATGGGCCCAACACTTACCCTAAGTGGTCCCTGGGCCAAGCCACCTTGTAACACCCAGGGACTATGGGCAGATGCAAGATTAACCCATCAGGTATTATCCTCAATGGTCTTACACTTAACCCCTCAGCCCATAATGATCATACACTACTCGACAAGAGAGGACCTCTCCCTCGGTTGCAAGGAACAATGTTGCACTCTCTGCTTGTATGGATCCTGGGAATTAAAACCTTCTTGCAAACATTTTAGAAACCATAATATATATATATATATATATATATATATATATATATATATATATATATCTCATATAATATATATTTTGCAAAACAAATCTCAACGATTGAAATCGGTTGCCGACAATCTTGGTTTCCATCAGTGAGAGTGCATCCCTGATCATTACCTTTGTCTGAGAAAGGGGCTGATACTGTCACTATGATCACCCACTCAGATGAATTCTCAAACTGTCCCAACATACCTAGGTTTTGACACCCGCCAAGGATCTCACTGACTGGTACATCAAAGATAGTCCAATCCGACACCTAGTGCAGTATCATAATCGAGTTTAAGGGTCGGGTGTAATTTTCCAGTTTTGCCCATCAATCTCCAAGGTCTAGGGCAATACTATCTGGTCTAGTTCAAAGATTCAATTAATCCTACACTGTAAGTGCCTAGGGTCTCACCCCGGCAGCTGAGACAGGCCACCCCAACCAACTTGGTGGCACCATAGTGTCTGCCTTGTCAGGATAGGTCTCCCCATACCGACCCACTAGCTGTGAATATTCTAAACTAACCCGAGTCTCATTAAGTGTCCAGTTTATGGGTATTACACAGAAACATACCAAGGGAACGTGAATCAAATATGCACTTTTATTCATTTACAATAAACTCATAAAGTACATCATCTTGATTGAAGCTAAGGGCATACAAAACTGCATAACAGTAACAATATAAATTATAATTTTATTAATTATTCAATTTAAATGTTATTCAAATAATAAAATTTAACATTAAAATATAAAACATTATTTAAATATTTCAATAACTAAAAATATTAAATAAAAAACATTAAAAATAGCTAAATAATATAACAAAATATTTAATATTATGTAATAGCATTAAAATAAATAAAATTAAAATAAGGAAAATTTTTAAAGATTTTACATACTATTTAAATATTTAAATAACAAAATATTTAACATGACAAAATTTTAAATAGTTAAAATAATCAAATTATGTAATAAATTTAAAAAAATCTTAAAAGTAGAAAAATAATTAAAATAGAATTCATAATATTTATATTAATAATAATTTAATATTTTACAAAATTAATAAAAAAGTGTGTAATAGTAGTATAATTATAATTTTATTGATTATTAAATTCAATAAATAATTACGAATTTAAGAATTCAAAAAACAATATTATTTCAATAACTAAATAATATTGTAAATAACTAATTTCACTTATATCAATTGATAACTATAGAAATTAACTATCAACAAAATTATATTTATTAGTAATACTTTTACAATAATAGTTTATATTCATTTTATATTTATATATAATATAATTAATATTTTTTTTATTTCCAGTAATTATTTATTGTTTTTTATAAATATTCTTTCAATAATTATTTATAAATCTATTTTTATTTTGTTACTTAATATAAAATTAACAATAATTATTGGAGATTAAACAATTATTGAACTTTTAAAATTTAATTTATCGTATTTACTATATTTTTTGTTATAAATTTATTTTTAGTAATTATATATTTTTTATAATTTATAGATTAATACTTATTAGAGATTAAACTATTATTTGAGATTACACTATTTATTGAGTATTTTAGTATATTTTTAGTACTTATTATATTTTTATAATTATTGTATTTTTATTATATTTTCATTATAGACTTATTTTCAATGATTGTGTACATTTGCTATAAACTTTTAATAATTATTGGAGATTAAACTTTTGTTATTTATTCGATATTATATTATAAATTTAGTTAAAATTAGGAGTGTTCAATGATTGGTGTAGTTCAGTTGCAAGCTATTTCGCCAGCCAAATTGATCTAGTCAAGTCTGCAGTTTGTCACTCGAAACCGATTGACCATTAGCGAAAACCCACCAACTCGAGTTGTATCAATTTGGATTTACTTTCGGTTTAGTTTGTTTGCACAAAAGATTTAAAGTTAAAAATTAACTTTAAATTTCATAAATTACAGTGATATTATTTAAATAATAAATTACAAAAATTAAATATATGATATAAAATATTTTTGACTAGAAATATGGGAATTTTTCCACTTTCCTATATTAAAAAAGTAAATTTAATATATAAAATATTGATATATATATTTATTAAACCAAAGCCGATCTGAAATAGTAGAAAACTGACCAACTCGTGTTGAGTTTGATTGGGATTGTTTATTAAAAATTTAAAATATAAAACAATTATATACTCTTATGTATTTCTATTGTTTAACTTCACTTAACAAAGCATAGGTCCTCGTCATTGTTCAGGTTATGCTTGAGCTGGGTCTGGATGCCATGTGGCACCTCCATGGCCACCTTATCACCTTGGCTACATCGGCACCACGTCATGTGGATAAACACCTCGACCACATTGACACCATGTCATGCAGATAAGTGCGACCAAGACAGGAGAGCATCATACGAACGATGATAACTCCATTGGGGATTAGGTCTTATCCTAAAGACCTCAGCAGGCAACCTCATGCCAACAACCCTAGAAGTCTCATTCGATAAGGACATAGACCTTTGGCTATAAAAAGGTATCTCCCACTCAAGGTAAATGATCTAACTCTTAACTTCCCTATTGTTACTCTACTTCAGTCGACCACCTAATTAATTCCTAAAATGCATCCCCATTTAACCCTACCCATATTCAATGAGTATTAAATAGTGTTATTACCAAAAGTTAATAAATACAGTTAGTAAATTACCAAAAATTAATAAATATTGTTATTAATTAACTCATTAACAACATTTTATAGAAATTTAAAAACTCTTTAACTAATATCTACAAAATTGAGAATTATATTTAACAATTAACAAAAAGTATAAAATTTTAGTTATTGTTATTATTATAATTAATAACCAAATACAAATGGGGGAATGAAATATTGTAATGTTAAAAAATGAAATAATTAATTAATTTATATTGAAAAATAAAAGATAAATTAGTGTAATTTTGTTAGTAAACTACCAAATAAAAATATATATTTAATAACAATTTAAAAAAAAATCAATAAATCCTCATAGTTACACAAATGTAATAAAATTTTCAAAATTTTTCATACAACTACAATTTCATAAAATAACATTTTTGAAATTAAAAGATATAAAGTATATGAAAGTTTATTTAAAATGCATTAAATAATTATTAAAATTTATTAGAATATTTTGGAAATTTTAGGCAAATTTATTACATTTGATAGATTTTGGAAAACAATTGAAAAATTTTGTAATTTTCATTGCAAATTATTGAAAATTATTAAAGATAAATGACTATAGGAAATGAAAAACCAGAATTTGAACAAATAATTACACAAATTATTAAGATAAATTTAGTATAATATTGGAAAAAGGAAATTATTGGTTAGTTTATATTAGAAATTATAAGATAATTAAATTAGTATAATTCTATATGTAAACTATTTAAAAAAATAAATTATTTAATAAAAATTTAAATAAATTTGAATAAATTTTCAAAAGTACACAAGTACAATAATTTTCATAAAACTACATTTTGAATATTAAAGACAATTTAGTGTACTTTTAGAAATTTACCATGTGGTTGATACTCGATATATCATTTTCATCATTTCTATCATCAAATTGAATATTGGGTTGATAGGGATAGTGTTTTCAAAACTTAATCAAACTAGATGGTTAGACCGGAAAAATTGGGAACCAGACACCGTTTCACCTCAAAACCGCTTTTTGTCCAAAATCTGTTTATTTGGTTAGCGAAACATTAACCTGGGCGGTCGAACTATTAACTCGGACAACAATTTTTGGCATTTTTTTGTTTTTCTATTTTTTTTGTCAAGTCATCCGTTCAGACCGAAAAGTCGAACCATTCGACCCCAAAACGGTTTCCTATTCGGTCAAATTTTAAAAACCTTGGACAGGGAGTGGGTGCCTTGCCTAAGCTTGGCTTAGTGTGCGGCATGGCTTGGCCCAAGGCCCGGTCCATGGACCAGCCTGACCCATAGCACGACACAAGCCATGGGCCGTGCCAAACCAACCCCCCAAATTAGGAGGGAGGGATAGCCAGGGACACCTTGTGGGCCTGCACAGCAGACTCGCACTTTGTGCGGGCCACATGCGGGTCATGTCGTGCCAACCTAGCATGACCTAATTTACACCTCTACTTGAACCCGCCCAATATTGGGGACGGGGCAGGGAAATTTGAGGATTCTCCATCCTTAATGAGGAGTGGGGTGCCTTGCCCCTGAACTCGCTCGACATTAAGGAGTGGTTACCTTGTCCTAAACTAGCATAACACTTGGGACGGGGTAGGGATGGGGTAGAGTGTCTTGACTATGGGGCAGGGAAAGGGATGGGGTGCCCTACACTGAACTTATCCCATTGTCATTCCTATATAATTGTTAATTATTAGTGGAATTGATAAAAATGTTAACTTTTATAATTATTTTTATTTATTTAAAGTTAATCAAAATTTCATTTAAAAATAAAAAAGAATAAAAAATGTTAAAATTACTATAAATTATTTATAAAACTAAAATTATTAAAAAAATATTTGGTCATATTCAATTAAAAATAAATATTTTTTATAAATGAACATTAAATGAAAAAATATTATTAAATCTTTTAGACTTTCCTGTGCATCGCACGGGTCCCTTGCTTCAAACCCCCTTCCTAATTTTCTATTTTTTTTAATTCCACATAATTACCCATTAAACTAATAAGGACATCACATGTGCTTAACTATTTCTAACGACCATAAAGGAAGAGATATTTGCTTTTCTAATGTTTAGCCAAGTGGCACCACTTTCCCCCACTTCCTCCTAAATTGTCTCTAATTCCAATTATCTCCTAAATTATCTCTAACTCCTATTTATCTATTAAAGTATCTGTAATTTAGTAGAGAGGTTCTCTCCTAAACTATCTCTAATTCCTATTTATCCTCTCTTCCACTTTTTTATCTATATCTATCAAAAGAAAGTTTCAATTAAAAAATTCAAAACTATTTAAATGTTATAACAAAATTGTATAACAAATTTAAAATATTTATTCAAAACACAAAAAATTAATAGATTTAATAATATTCAAATTATTAACAATCCAATATTTTACAAAATTCATCATGACATTATGTAGTAACAATATAAATTATAATTTTATGATTTATTCAGTTTAAATGTTATTCAAACAATAAATATTGAACATTAAAAAACAAAACATTATTTAAATATTTCAATAACTATAAATATTAACATTAAAAATAGCTAAATACTATAACAAAATATTTATTACGTAATAACATTAAAATAAATAAAATTTAAATAATGAAAAATTTTAAATATTTTACATATTACTTAAATATTTAAATAACAAAATATTTAACATGACAAAATTTTAAAGTTAAAATAACGAAATTATGTAATAAATTAAAAAAAAATTAAAAGTAGAAGAATAATTATAATAGAATTCATAATATTCATATTAATAATAAATTAATATTTTACAAAATTAATAAAAAATTATGTAATAATAGTATAATTATGATTTTATGGATTATTAAATTCAATAAATAATTAATATTTTAGGAATTTAAATAACAATATTATTTAAATAAGAAAATAATATTGTAAATAAATAATTTCACTTTTATCAATTAATAATTATAGAAAATAACTATCATAACAATTATATTTTTTATTAATAATTTTACAATAATAGTGTATATTCATTATATTGTTTTTTATAAATATTCTTTCAATAATTATTTATAAATGTATTTTTATTTTTTTATTTAATAGAAAATTTTCAATAATTATTGGAGATTAAACAACTATTATTTAACTTTTGAAATTTAATTTATCATATTTATTGTACTTTTGTTATAAATTACTTATTAGAGATTAAGCTATTATTTAAGATTACACTATTTATTGACTAATTTAATATATTTTCAGTATTTATTATATTTTTTGTAATTATTGTATTTTTATTATATATCTATTCTATTTTCATTATAAACTTATTTTCAATGATTGTGTACATTTGCTATAAATTTTCAATAATTATTGGAGATTAAATTATCGTCATTTATTAGAGATTAGACTATAAATTTAGTTGAAATTAAGAGTGTTCAATGATTGGTTTAGTTCAGTTGTAGGTTGTTTCGCCAACCAAATCAATCTAGTCAAGTCCACATTTTGTCACTCAAAACTAATTGACCATTAGCAAAAACTCACCAACTCGAGTTGTATCGATTTTGGTCTATTTTCGATTTAGTTTGTTTGTTAAAAAGATTTAAACTTAAAATTAAATCTATGATATAAAATATTTTAAACTAACAAATATGAGAACTTTTCTACTTTTCTGTATTAAAATATTAAATTTAAAATATAAAATATTAATATATATTTATTAGACCAAAGCAGATCTGAAATACTAGAAAACCGACCAAATCGGGTTGAGTTTGATTGGACTGTTTATTAAAAAATTCAAATATAAAACAATTATATACTCTTTTGTATATCTATTGTTTAACTTTCGCTTAACAAAGCACGGGTCCCCATCGCCATGCCTCTCCTTGCTCCATTATCCCCACCCTGCATTCTCCTTGACTTTCTCTCTTCTCCCCTTTCCACCACTCACATTAAGCCATGTCATCCAACTACCTAAAAATATTCCTATAATCTCTCTCCTAAGGTATCTCATTTAAACCAATAGGAAAGTATCATGTTGCCCCACTCCCTAATGAATTCATAAAATGCATCCCCCAATCTATATCCACTCTCCCTCATTTAAAATATTCATATTAATTAATAAATAGTTAAATATGGTTAATATTTAATCCCACCCATATTCAATGAGGATTAAATAGTGTTATTGCCAAAAGTTAATAAATACGGTTAGTAAATTACCAAAAATTAATAAATATTATTATTAATTAACTCATCAAAAACATTTTATAGAAATTGAAAACTCTTTAACTAATTTCTATAAAATTGAGAATTATATTTAACAATTATCAAAAAGTATAAAATTTTAGTTATTGTTATTATTATAATTAATAACCAAATACAAATGGGGGAACAAAATATTATAATGTTAGAAAATGAAATTATTAATTAATTTATATTGAAAATAAAAGATAAATTAGTGTAATTTTGTTAGTAAACTTCCAAATAAAAAATATTAAAAAATTTTCAATAGATCCCCATAGTTACACAAATGTAATAAAATTTTCAAAAATTTTCATAAAACTACACTTTCGTAAAATAGCATTTTTGAAGTTAAAAGATATAAAGTATTTGAAAGTTTATTTAAAATGCATTAAATAATTATTGAAAATTATTAGAATATTCTGGAAAATTTAGGAAAATTTATTACATTTGATAGATCTTGGAAAACCATTGAAAAATTATGTAATTTTCATTGCAAATTATTGAAAATTATTAAAGTTAAATGACCACGGGAAATGGAAAGCTATAATTTAAACAAATAATTACACAAATTATTAAGATAAATTAGTATAATATTGGAAAAAGGAAATTATTGGTTAGTTTATATTAGAAATTATAAGATAAATTACTATAATTCTGTAAGTAAACCATTTAAAAAAAATAAATTATTTAATGAAAATTTAAATAAATTTGAATAAATTTTCAAAATTACACAAGTACAATAAATTTTCCAAAATTTTCATAAAATTACATTTTTCAATATTAAAGACTATAGTGTACTTTTAGAAATTTACCATGTGGTTGATACTCAATTTATCCTTTTGATCATTTATATCTTCAAATTGAATATTGGGTTGACGGGGACAATGTTTTCAAAACTTGATCAAACCAGATGGGTAGACAAAAAAATTGGGAACCAGACATCGTTTCACCTCAAAACCATTTTTTGTCCAAAAACCATTTATTTGGTTAGCAAATCGCTGACATGGGCGGTTGAACCATCAACCCGGACAATAGTTTTTGGCCTTTTTTTGTTTTTCTAATTTTTTATTTTTTTTTGTTAGAGTGGGTAATCCATTCGACAGATAGATTGTTTGACCCTAGAATGGTTCTTTATCTGATCCAATTTTAAAAACCTTGGACAGGGAGTGGGTGCCTTTCCTTGAGTTTGGCTAGGTGTGCGACATGGCCTCACCCATGGACCAGCCCGACCCACGGCATGGCACGGGCTCATGTGGGCTCGAGCCATGAGCTGCCTTGCCCCTGAACTCGCTCGACATTGAAGAGTGTTTGCCTTGCTCTAAATTCACGTATTACTATGGACGGGGTAGGGATGGGGTTGAGTGTCTTAACAATAGGGTAAGGGAAGGGATGGGGTGCCCTGCCCTGAACCCACTCCATTGTCATTCCTATATAATTGTTAATTATTAGTGGAGTTAATAAAAATGTTAGCTTTTATAATTATTTTTATTTATTTTAAAATTAATCAAAAAATCATTTAAAATAATAAAAAAAAACAAAAATTATTAAAATTACTACAAATTATTAATAAAACTAAATTTATTAAAAAACATTTGTTCATATTCAATTAACAATAATTATTTTTTATAAATCAACATTAAATGAAAAATAAAATTATTAAATCTTCCAGATTTTACTGTGCATCTCACGGTCCCTGCTAGTATATATTAAAACTGGTCTTGCCATGTCAGCATAGCTCTCCTTTAAGACAAGCTATTTATCTATTTTCTCCAATTTTTTGTATTATTCCCTATTTTCTTTTGTTATAAAAATATAAAATAGTAACCATTGATTTTCCTACTGTGAAAATCTGCATTGCATCTGTGACCTGATTACATGAAAGAGTTAAACCAATTATGTTGCAGCCTCTGATAATTGCTGTTGAGGAGAACCATACGGTTCTGGATGATACACCTGATAAACTTGGTATAACATCCTTTGCTTGCATTTCCATTTTGATAAACTACTTTTTTCCCTTATATTTGGCCATCTAAGCATTTGGGTATATCCGTATGTGAAAGAATGGTGAATGCCATCTGCAGGTCAAAGTTTCAAACTATTGGGAAGCTATAAGTGTCATTGCAGCTCACAAGGCTGGGGTATACCCAAAGTCTCTCCGGATAAATGCAATAAAGCAAATTAGCTCTTCTGTTGTACATTCTTATAATGGCTATTTAGCTTGAAGTGCGGCATGCGTTTCTTGATCCATTCTGTTTTTTGAGCGTGCCAGTTTTCTGTGTACTACGCAATTTTATTTTGTAGCCATTGCTTACAGTCAGAAGGAAGCACTTTTTTTCAACAGTAAGCCATTGTTACTATATAGTTTCCTATCAAAGTATCAATACAAATTTAATTCTTAGAGAGGCTCATGTTTTCTGGAATGAGCAGGTGGTTCAAGCAATCTGTCAAAACTAACTTAAAAGACCGACCAAATAAAGGGCTATGTCAGCGCTGAAACTTGCTGCTAAAACTTGAAAGATTCTTAGGTAGTAGAGATCTCTTATCTTTATGTTACAAGACTGGAAAAATTCCCTTAAGGTGGTGGAAACAACCAATCAAATCTCCAGTGCTAGATTTTTCAAAGCTTGAGTTGGCTAACGATTAATATCTCCGTTAAAATGTTTGGATTTGGATTTGCCACCGAAAGGGTGACTTCTTGACACAGAAACGTGTGGTCTCTGATCCAATGTCACAACTCTCAATTACCCAATGCAAGTCCATGAGCCATGAGTTTAGCATATATTGCACCAGTGCTTTTAAAATCTAGCAGGACTGGAGCCAATGGTTTAAAACTGGTTCAGTGGTTTGATGGAGCTGGCCATCCAGCCATTGGTTAAACTGACAAACCAATTGAATTGCACCAAGAAACAGGAATGGTTTCAGGACTGACTTTTAAGACCTTGTTTAACGCTTCTCATCACTCTTTACAATACTTTGTATTACAATGTAAAAAGACGAAACCATACCAATATAAGGAATAATGACTACCAATTGAAATCCAATATAATTCAAAGTTTTAACTTTGATGTCAAATACAGATGAAGTTCACTGGTCCACAATCCACATAAAAGTTTAATGGCTGCCTTACAAGATTTAAAAAAGAGAGAAAAAAAAAGAAAAAAAAACAAGAAGGATAAAACAGTAGACCCAAACCGAGGAACCATACAGTTGAAATAGTATTCTCTTTCTGCTTTGTGACTATTGCACCAAAGCAGATTCAAATAACACATTGGATTTCTGGCATTATGCTGTGCATGAGGAAATCTGCCATGTACTTGTAAGCTTTCTCTGTCAAATGGATACCATCCCAACTCACGCGTGTTTCTGGGTCAGGACAAACTGGAACCCCAGGAGCTCCACACATCTTAGTCAGATCAAAGTTGTAATCACCTCCAGTTCCACAACAGGCTTTCTGTAGAGATTTCTCTTCAAATCCTGTACTCCAAGATAAAAATATATGGAATGAGGAGAAAGGGATTGATAATTGGTTTCTAATTTTCCTATCAAGCTACAAAATGATTGTTTGGACATAGAAGATGAAACCAAACTTACCAAGAGAAGGAGCATGGCTAAGTACCCACTGAAGGGCTGTGTAGTAGTCAGCATATACAATAGTGACATCAGGGTACTCCTTCCTCAGCTGTTTCAAGTCTCTTTGGAGGTTATCATTGTGAAACATTGCCAAGTTATTCAAGAACTTCAGGCACTTGAGTTCATCATAAGCCGCTGGGTCATCGCTTCTAAAAGCTGTGAGATAAATTGGCATGCATCCTATTGGGAAATTCCCTGGAACAATCACTGCCCGTGCACCATGATCTATCACTTTCTGCACATGCACAACATGAGAGGAGGTAGACTAGAGACTTACTCTAACAGCATCCTTGATTTTCTGGACGATATAAGGCACGTAGCTCTGAATCTCTCCTATGGTTTTTCCTTGAAAAAACGCATAGTTATAGTCATTCCCTCCAATTTCTCCCACTAGAAATAAGGCCCTTCCAAGCTTGTGGGCACACTCTAAACAGAGATCAAAGAAAAAAGGGCAATTCAATAACTGAAACTGAAGAGTAAACTTGTTAATTAGAAATGTAACTGTGGTGTAATTGAGCAAATTTAAATCAAGTGTTCAGTGTGACATACCTGTATTGGTGTAACAGATGGATTTTAGATGGTCTTCGAACCAACCAAGTTGGACTGAGAGAGAACTGTTGGTGACTGGAGGTATAATTTTGTTTTTTGCAAGGAAAGATGTGTCAAGTGCTGTAGACCCAGCCACTGCAAAGTTCACTCCATGACTGAAGTCAGCATCCCTTGCCAAGTAAGGGTTAAGAAAAGGGAGATGGAGGGCCGAAGCTGCAATACATACAAAGAAGAAATAGATATAGAATTAGAATTTTAATGGATTGCTGATGATTATCATGACCAATGGACACTCTTTCATTTTCATCGAGAGAGAGAGAGAGAGAGAGAGAGTTATTGTAAAGAACAATTTACAATCTAATAAAAAAACTGACATGGAGATCAAAAACAGAAAAGGACCGTCCAGAAGTCCGGACCACATACAATGTGAATCGGGTCTGATCCAATTGACCCAGCTTACACCTTTACCAATCCTGTTATAAAGAAAACTTATACAACCTGGGACCAGATTATTATATCCTTTGGTGAAGCAAGACAGAAACTAGGAAGGAAATAAATAATAAAAGGATCCCAATAAACAAATATCAAAGAAATCGTAATGATAAAGAATTAAAAATCTACATTGGTTATATTCAAAAGAAGCTAATGAAAGGAGAGAACCAACTACTTGTGATCGATTACCAAGAAAGTGTTAGACAGTTTTTTGTATGCCCTTAGCTTCAATCTGATTTGATGTACTTTTGTTATTTAGTGGAAATAAATAAAGTGCATGTTCGATTCATATTGTTTGGTTTAATTCTGTGTAAAACCCTAAAACTAGACATTTATAGAGACTCGTGTTAGTTTTAAATGTTCACAGCCGTTGGATAAGTCTGGGGAGATTTATCCTGCCAAGGCTGATACTGGTGTGCCACCAAGTGTTGGGATGGCCTGTCTCAGCCACCAGGGTAAGACCCGAGGCACATGCAGTATGGGATTACTTGAATCCTTGAACCGGACCAGATTTCCAGTATTGCCCTGGACCTTGGAGATAGATGGGCAAAACTGGAAAGTTACACCTGACCCCTAGACTCGATTATGACATTTCACTAGGTGTTGGATCAGGCTGCCTTTGATATGCCAATCAATGAGATCCTTAGCGGGGATCAAAACCTGGGTATGTTGGGGCAGTTTGAGAATTCATCTGAGTGGGTGATCATAGTGACAGAATCAGCCACTTTGTCGGACAAAGGGTAATGATCGGGAATGCACTCTCTCTGATGGAAACCAAAATGCCGGCAGTTGATTTCAATCGTTGGAATTTTGTTTTGCAAAATTAATATATATATATATATATATATATATAGTGCGGTTTCAAATTGTTTGCAAATGGTTTTAATTCCCGGGATCCATGTGAGAGGAGAGTGCGGCACTGTTCCTTGCAGCCGAGGGAGAGGTCCTCTCTTGTCGGGCAGTGCTTGATCATTAAGGGCTGAGAGGTTAAGTGTAAGACCATTGAGGATAATACCTGATGGGCTAATCTTGCACCTGCCCACAGTCCCTGGGTTTTTATAAGATGGCTTGGCCCAGGGACCACTTAATGTAAGTGTTGGGCCCATAGGGTCCATATGATGGACTCAAGGGGTTCATTGAGTTTTTCAGTGAATTCGGCTGGGCCTTGTATTAAAGGCTGGGCCGAACCCATGTGGCTAGTGTGTAGATCAATGCTTGGGTCCCACGCCGTACAAAGAAGCCCAACTGGGCAGCAGATTGGAAAGTAATTAGACACTGAACGCTTAATGAGCCAGAAGCCAATTTCGAGGTGGGCTGATATGATCACCCATCCTTGGGGCGAATCTGAGATTAATGTTACTAAAAGGATTGGGCCTTTAGCCTTAACTACTCTTGGAGACCAAATTCAAATTAGATTTGAATCTGGTAACCTCCTGATAAGATCAGGAGTAAGCTAACTTTATCTGCAGATAGAATTAAGATTATCCCCTATCCAAATACTGATTTGGATTGGGATAACTCCTAATTAGGAGGATTCTTAATCAAGAAGAAAGGAGGAGAAACCCTAACCAAGAAGGAGAAATATCAGATTTCGAACCACCTTGAAGAGATATAGGATATCTCCTGCGAATTGAGATAGGATCTCATTTTTTTTTCATACTCCAAAAAAAAAAAAGAAAAAAAAGCAGTTCACCCTTTTCGCTTTTAGAGTTCTCCTCCTGCCGCCGCCATCTGTTTTTGCAAGATTAGATCTTTATAGAAAAAGAAAGTCAAGAAATCTGTTCTTGACATTAGTCTTGCAACAAAGACTAAAAGGATTCAGTGTTTAGTGTTTCCAGAGGATTTTTGTGAAGGATCCAGTGTGTAGGACGCACCCTGCTGGTTCTGTTCCATCCACAGCTGTGTCATCTTCAGCAGGAACAGATCTTGGAGCATATTTTGGGCGTGAACACCAACTTTGGGAGATACTGCTTCTCCAGATCAGGTATATTCCTCCCATTTATCTTTTGGTACAAATCTGGTTTGATTATGGTTCAAGTAGGATCCTTGAATATTGTATTCTAAATTTAAGGAATATGATTCCCAGTTGGGAGAAGGTAGGAAATTTTTGAAATTCGCCCACCCATTCCGCAACCTTTATGGCGTCCATTAGATGGATCCTACCATTCTTTTCAGTGGTATCAGAGCCACAGGTTCGAATCTTGAACCAAAAGAAAATCAGATCTGACCCTACGCAGATGGATAGAAGGTGTTCTTTCAAGATTTGCGCAGATTGTTTTCTTTTTTCAGGAAACTGTTTCTTGTTAAGGGCGATTGATCTGAAATTAATTTTTATTAAATCTAAAATTTATTAAGAATTGTTCTTTATTTATTTTGATTTAATGGACTGTTCGAACATGGAGATCGCAGTGCAGATTTGGCGCAAATAGTCTGCGCACCCTTTTTCTTTCTATTTATTTATTTCATTTAATTCGGTTTGTAAATTTTTTTTTTATTTTTAGACTGAATGTATAGGATTTGATCAAGAATGTAATTAATAGAAATAGGATTTCTGTTATTTTTCTTGATTAAAGAAGAAGGAAGAAGAAGGCGGCGCTAGAGATTTGCAGTTGGAGAAATCGCTTTCTGCGATTTGCAGTTTGTGAAACTGCAACCCTTGTGATTAACCTCTGTTTTGCAGGTGGTGCGAACAGTCCATAGTTTGATTTGTGATTGTTTGGAATCAAAATTATTAATTTCAGATCTTTCATGAATTAATTCTTGAATTGAAAATCAGTTTTGGATCCTCTCGGACTAGATTGGACCAAAACTGTTTGGACCGAATTTGGGGTTCGATAGGGACTGTTTTTCAGTCTGTATTTCTCACTCTTGCTGTTCCAAATCTGATGTTCAATTACAAGGATTAATTCGGCCCACCTGTAAAGCCCAGTTTTAAAGGGTTAAAACTGCAAAAGGCCCATTACTGTGAGATAAGCTGTATGGGCCGAACTGCTATCTGCGATTCAGCCCATACACCTAGTAGTCATTAATTGTTAATGACTTAGATTTTAAATGGGCTATTCAATGGGCTTTACAGCAGTTAATTGATTGGATCAATTCCTCCTTTACATGTGATGTTTGGATGTTTGATGTGCTGCGACCATGGGCCATAAGTACTTGGCACATGAAAACTCGTTAGTGGCTCTTGCGCACACCATGGCTAAATGCACATCATTGCCATAGTGTCCTTCAAGGTCATTGGATGACCCCTCTTTTCTTGGTGGGCTCCATAACCCTGAAAAGGGATGCATACGGAACCCCTAGCCGATGAAGGCCCACCAGAAATCTGACTTTATGAAAGTCAGTGGGAGCCACTCTGGTTTGACCTAAATTAAAACTAGGGCGTTTTTGTTCCCTCTAGAAAATATGAATGCATGTGATAGGGAGACCCATATGATGGACTCTCTAAAGGCCTTCCGTCATTAGCACAATGATGGGTCCTTCAGTAATGAGGAAACGCACCATAAAATTGGGCTATCCATTTGCTGTTGGATCTATTAGAGTGTTTCATAAGATGATAGGGGCGTCATAGACCGATGTGGGAGGGGCTTCACTAGAAAATGGGAACTCTCTCACGGTACCTTGGCGTAACCTGAATATGATGGGTAAGCACTCACTGGACAGAAAGGTTTACCTAAAAACGGCTCTGAACCTTGTCTGACAGAGGCCAAAGGGAAACTCATTTGATGAGTGGATATGATCCGTCACAGAAAGGTGGTGAGGTTATGCAGCTGAAACAGTTGGCTTCACGCACCCCATGTGATTTCCCACATTTCCAGAGACATTTCGTCGTCTCCGTCACTGAGAAAGGAGGGAAATCTCAGAGATGAACAAATGGGAATGGAACATAGATTAAAAGCCATATCTATGTAGGTAACATGAATCAAACTAAGGTTGTGGACTAATGATTTTGCTATTTTATCAGAAAATGGCAAACGGCCAATTTGCAAAGCTTCTAGACGATAACAAGCTTAAGGGCCCAAACTATGCCGACTGGTACAGAAATCTTATGCTGGTCCTAACTTCCGAAAAGTTAGACAAGATAGTGAAAAATCCTGCCCCGGAACGTCCGGGTGATAGGGCTTCTGAGGCCCGTAGGAGGAACTACCAAGAGTGGGAGGATAAGAACTCCCTAGCCCGATGCTTTGTCGTTGCCTCATTAGACAACTCGATACAGAGGCAGTTCGATCAGATCGAACTAGCCAAGGACATATTAGACAGTCTAAGAACAATGTATGAAGAGCAGAACCGTTCTACTCGACAGAAGGTCCTGAAATTGTTCATGACCGCGCAGATTACCAAAGGGCAGAAAGTTCATGACCATTGTCTTCGGATGATGGGATACATTAACGAACTTGAAGCTCTTGGATCCGGGCTAGATCTTGGCACGCAAGTGGATGCCATCCTCAATTCTTTGCCCTCTTCCTTCAATGCGTTCACAATGAACTACAATATGAATAAGCTGAATGTCAGCGTCCAGGAACTCAGCAATATGTTGCAGAGAGCCGAGGATCTACTCAAGAAGGATGAGCCTGTGGTTATGCTTGCTGAAGCTAACAAATCGGGCAAGAAAAAGAGAAAGGCAAAGAAGCCCCAGAAGAAAACTACCAAACCTAAGAAGCAGAAGAAGAACAAGGCATCTGATGTCTGTCACTTCTGCAAGCAGACCGGCCACTAGAAGAGGAATTGTCCTGCCTACCTGGAATCTAAGAAAGGTAACATCGAAACTTGTGTCATAGAAACTAACATGTTAGTTACTTCTGTGTCCTGGTGTGTTGACTCCGGGGCTTCAACTCATGCGTGTAACTCACTGTAGGGGTTCAAAGTTAGTAGAAGGTTGAGTGAAGGTGAAGTGACATTATTCTTGGGAACAACTGCAAGTGTTGCAGCAACAGCAATAGGAACCGTAGAATTAGTTTTTAAAGAATGAATGCTTGTACTTAAAGATTGTCTTTATGTACAGAACTTGAGAAGAAATTTAATTTTTGTTTCAAAACTGTGTGCTGATGGATATACTGTTTATTTTAGTAATATGATTACTGTTAAACGGAATAATAAATTCATCGCATGCGGGGAACAAGAGAACGGTCTCTATGTTCTACATCCTTCTCTAGAAACTAACTTAACCGAAACTACGTCGGTCGAAAATCTCAAGAAAAGGAATCGTGATACAGTAAGTCCCACGTGCCTCTGGCATTACCGACTTGGCCATATCGGTATTGACCGAATCACAAGGCTGGTAAAGGATGGTCCTTTGGATTTTCTAACTGTAGAAAATCTTCCCACTTGTGAACCTTGCCTTCAAGGTAAGATGTCTAAGTGGCCATTTGACGGTAAGCCTGAAAGATCTGAAGGCACACTTGACCTAATACATACTGATGTATGTGGTCCCCTGAGTGTTAGGACACGGAATCAACATGTGTACTTCATCACCTTTACAGATGATTTTTTCACGATATGGTTACGTGTACCTAATGAGACATAAGTCTGAATCATTTGAAAAGTTCAAAGAGTTCAGACAGGAAGTCGAGAAACAGTTAGGGAGAGAAATTAAGGCCCTTCGATCAGATCGAGGTGGCGAGTATCTCTCTGACGAACTCATGGACTACTTAAAGGCCAATGGGATAGTGTCACAATTAGCTCCTCCTGCTACACCTCAACTCAACGGTGTTTCAGAGAGGAGGAATAGGACCTTGTTAGACATGGTCTGGTCACTTCTCGTACGCTCACAATTACCCACATCCTTTTGGGGATACGCATTAGAGACTGCTATCTACGTGCTGAATCGGGTTCCAACCAAATCAGTTTCGAAAACTCCATATGAACTTTGGACCGGAAGGAAGCCAAGTGTAAGACACTTGAAGATTTGGGGTTGTCCTGCACACGTTAAAAGAACAAGTGCGGACAAGTTGGAATCTAAAATCAGTCGTTGCCTGTTTATAGGCTACCCAAAGGATTCGGTGGGTTATCTATTCTATGACTTGAGTGAGCAGAAAGTGTTCTGCAGTCGAAACGCCCAATTCTTAGAATCCGATTACATCCTAGACACCCATCGTCAGGAAATAGTTCTTGATGAGGAGAGCTCAGGAGCAATGGGAGATGTCCCACAAATTCCAGGTAATGACCAACCTAGAAGAACCACCCGGGTATCCAGACCACCAATCCGATATGGTTATGACCAGGATAGTTACCTGGTGGAAACCTTGACTAGTGAAGAGGATCCTGTGACTTACGCGGAAGCTATGTTAGACATAGACTCCCAGAAGTGGGTGGAGGCCATGAGAGCTGAAATGGACTCAATGGAGACCAATGGAGTCTGGACTCTAGTGGATCCGCCCCCCGAGGTAAAAGCAATTGGTTGCAAATGGATCTACAAGAGGAAGAAGGGCCCCGATGGCAGGATTGAGACCTTTAAAGCTCGCTTGGTGGTGAAAGGGTATACTCAGAAAAAAGGCATCGACTATGAGGAAACCTTTTCGCCCGTGGCCATGCTTAAATCCATTAGGATCCTGCTAGCTGTAGCAGCGTACCATGACTACGAGATTTGGCAAATGGATGTCAAAACCGCGTTCCTGAATGGAGATCTTAGTGAAGATATCTACATGCAGCAGCCGCAAGGCTTCATTGCTGCTGGTCAGGAACACATGGTATGTAAACTTAATAGATCCATTTATGGACTTAAGCAGGCTTCTAGGAGTTGGAACATCCGTTTTGATTCTGCAGTCAAAACGTTTGACTTTGAGCAGAATCCGGATGAGCCCTGTGTTTACAGGAAGTCCAATGGGGATAAGATCACCTTTTTGGTGTTGTACGTGGACGATATCCTACTCATTGGGAATGATGTAGGAATGTTGACTTCGATCAGGTATGGCTATCACAGCAGTTCTCCATGAAAGATCTTGGAGAAGCTTCATACATACTGGGTCTTCGACTCAATAGAGATAGATCGAAGCGGATAATTGGATTATCCCAGGCTGCTTATATTGACAAAATTGTCAAGAGGTACAGCATGGAGAATTCCAAGAAAGGAAACGTTCCTTTCAGGCACGGAGTCACTCTCTCCAAGAAGATGTCTCCCAAGACTTCTGAGGAGATTGAGAGCATGAGAGACGTTCCCTATGCCTCAGCCGTCGGGAGCATCATGTATGCCATGCTGTGCACTCGCCCGGACATTGCTCAAGCGGTGAGTGTGGTAAGCAAATTCTAGGCAAACCCAGGGCAGGAGCATTGGACTGCTGTAAAGAACATACTCAAATACCTTCGAAAGACAAAAGAGTTTTGTCTGGTATTCGATGGTAGTTCACTGCAAGTTCTAGGGTATACCGATGCCGATTTCCAGTCGGATCCAGATGATAGAAAGTCTACATCTGGGTATGTTTTCACGATAGGATCGTGTGCTGTTTGCTGGAAAAGCAGCAAACAGGGGTCCACTGCAGACTCCACAACCGAGGCCGAGTACATTGCCGCAAGTGAAGCTACCAAGGAAGCCGTGTGGATGAAGAAGTTCATACACGAATTGGGAGCGATTCCATCCAGCACATCTCCCATCCCGTTGTTGTGTGACAACAATGGAGCGATCGCCCAGGCTAAAGAGCGTCGGGCTCACTCGAAGTCGAAGCACATCGAGAGAAAGTACCATGTACTGCGGGAGATTGTTGGTAGAGGGGACGTCCTGATTCAGAAGGTAGCATCAGCGGATAATGTGGCAGACCCATTGACTAAGCCACTGACACAGAAGGTGTTTGAGAAACACGTGGAAAGTATGGGACTCCGGCTTGTACCAGATTGGACCTAAGTGCAAGTGGGAGCTGTTAGACAGTTTTTTGTATGCCCTTAGCTTCAATCTGATTTGATGTACTTTTGTTATTTAGTGGAAATAAATAAAGTGCATGTTTCATTCATGTTGTTTGGTTTAATTCTGTGTAAAACCCTAAAACTGGACATTTATAGAGACTCGTGTTAGTTTTAAATGTTCACAGCCGTTGGATAAGTCTGGGGAGATTTATCCTGCCAAGGCTGATACTGGTGTGCCACCAAGTGTTGGGATGGCCTGTCTCAGCCACCAGGGTAAGACCCGAGGCACATGGAGTATGGGATTACTTGAATCCTTGAACCGGACCAGATTTCCAGTATTGCCCTGGACCTTGGAGATAGATGGGCAAAATTGGAAAGTTACACCTGACCCCTAGACTCGATTATAACATTTCACTAGGTGTTGGATCAAGCTGCCTTTGATATGCCAATCAGTGAGATCCTTAGCGGGGATCAAAACCTGGGTATGTTGGGGCAGTTTGAGAATTCATCTGAGTGGGTGATCATAGTGACAGAATCAGCCACTTTGTCGGACAAAGGGTAATGATCGGGAATGCACTCTCTCTGATGGAAACCAAACTGCCGGCAGTTGATTTCAATCATTGGAATTTTGTTTTGCAAAATTAATATATATATATATATATATATATGTGCGGTTTCAAATTGTTTGCAAATGGTTTTAATTCCCGGGATCCATGTGAGAGGAGAGTGCGGCACTGTTCCTTGCAGCCGAGGGAGAGGTCCTCTCTTGTCGGGCAGTGCTTGATCATTAAGGGCTGAGAGGTTAAGTGTAAGACCATTGAGGATAATACCTGATGGGCTAATCTTGCACCTGCCCACAGTCCCTGGGTTTTTATAAGATGGCTTGGCCTAGGGACCACTTAATGTAAGTGTTGGGCCCATAGGGTCCATATGATGGACTCAAGGGGTTCATTGAGTTTTTCAGTGAATTCGGCTGGGCCTTGTATTAAAGGCTGGGCCGAACCCATGTGGCTGGTGTGTAGATCAATGCTTGGGTCCCACGCCATACAAAGAAGCCCAACTGGGCAGCAGATTGGAAAGTAATTAGACACTGAACGCTTAATGGGCCAGAAGCCAATTTCGAGGTGGGCTGATATGATCACCCATCCTTGGGGCGAATCTGAGATTAATGTTACTAAAAGGATTGGGCCTTTAGCCTTATCCACTCTTGGAGACCAAATTCAAATTAGATTTGAATCTGGTAACCTCCTGATAAGATCAGGAGTAAGCTAACTTTATCTACAGATAGGATTAAGATTATCCCCTATCCAAATACTGATTTGGATTGGGATAACTCCTAATTAGGAGGATTCTTAATCAAGAAGAAAGGAGGAGAAACCCTAACCAAGAAGGAGAAATATCAGATTTCGAACCACCTTGAAGAGATATAGGATATCTCCTGCGAATTGAGATAGGATCTCATTTTTTTTTCATACTCAAAAAAAAAAAGAAAAAAAAGCAGTTCACCATTTTCGCTTTTAGAGTTCTCCTCCTGCCGCCACCATCTGTTTTTGCAAGATTAGATCTTTGCAGAAAAAGAAAGTCAAGAAATCTGTTCTTGACATTAGTCTTGCAACAAAGACTAAAAGGATTCAGTGTTTAGTGTTTCCAGAGGATTCTTGTGAAGGATCCAGTGTGTAGGACGCACCCTACTGGTTCTGTTCCATCCACAGCTGTGTCATCTTCAGCAGGAACGGATCTTGGAGCATTCTTTGGGCGTGAACACCAACTTTGGGAGATACTGCTTCTCCGGATCAGGTATATTCCTCCCATTTATCTTTTGGTACAGATCTGGTTTGATTATGGTTCAAGTAGGATCCTTGAATATTGTATTCTAAATTTAGGGAATATGATTCCCAGTTGGGAGAAGGTAGGAAATTTTTGAAATTCGCCCATCCATTCCGCAACCTTTATGGCGTCCATTAGATGGATCCTACCATTCTTTTCAGAAAGATGCGAATGAAGAACTAATTCAAAAGAAAATATAAGATGGTAGCCAACTACTTCTGATCGATGCTGCACTAATCATTGAGAAGGCATAAAAAGAGAATTTTAGATATAAAGAAGAATTACCGAAGAAGTCAACCATAAGAAGTCCATTAGAGCAACGACCAGTAGGCTTTTTGAAGAAAGTTTCACCGTAAGGAAGCCTAGCGAATGCAGAAGAAGTTCCAATTGGAGATTCACGGATCAGATTACCAGTATCTGATATAGAGTCTCCCAGTTGATATATGGCATCAAAGGAGCAAACCTTTGGGTGAGCAGAAACAGCAAGTGGAAGAAGGAAACAACTAATAATAAATATCAGAGCCAGAGACAGCATCGACTTCTTGTTGATGGCCATTGTGGGAAGAAGAAGAAGAAGAAGAAAAGAACTTAATAAACAGAACTGCACAACTATTGATGATCATAAGCGAGAGTAATGGTACGTAAGTAGAGGCTCTATTAATTTATAGATGAAGAGAAAAAACAACCTAGTGTTACGTTATTTCTAGTTGTAGTGGGAAACTGAATTTGTTATGAGTCAAAACAAGAATGGATTCCAAATTTCCAATCCTACTAGTACTAGTAGTTGTGTTACGACAAGAATAAAAAAGATGGATTGGGTTGGATCATTCGATCGAAAACTTCGGCCTTCACTTCACTTTTTAAGTAAGTAGGTGGCTTATAACCGTTAGGAATCAGGAGTGGACGAGAGTTTTGTTTTTGTTCAAAAACGCGGCTAGGCCTCCCAATCAAAATAGATTTCTTCACCAAAAAAAGTTTTAAATAAAATTTATTTGAATATTATTATACATAAGCGGTGGTGTGTCTCAATCATTCTGGCTCGATCTTCTTCAATCATGCATGCTGATTTGTGAAATTAGAAAGTTGTTAATTAGAAATCAAAATCAACCTTTGTTTTCTAACTTAAATAAAAATCAAGCCAGTAGAGGCGTTTATGTTAACGTGGGCCCCAAACAAAACACGAAACACTAATGCACTAAACAAACTGGAATCTTATGACTAAAGCAAAGGAAGAGGGTGGGCTTGGCCTTAAAAATGTCTTACAACAAAATAGAGCTTTACTTATGAGGTTATGTTGCAGATTCTTAAAGACTAATGCTTTATGGGCCCAATATTTACGAGCTAAATACCTCAGCTCTGCTGGTACGTACATTCTGGACTGGAAAATACAAGAAAAATGCTTCATTGGTATATGGCGCAGCGTATGGGCCCTTTGGGGTAGTAGGCAATGTATGGAACATTGATACAAGTCTGATCCATGGATACCAGATTTTTCAAATTCAGTCATGGATGCAATCCAGGTTCATAGTACCCAATGTACCAAGGTAGCCCATCTATTAACCTAATAGATACACACTCATGAGTGGAGAGGTGATGTATTGGAACAATATTATACATTATACAGTAGGTGGAATCAATGCTATTAAACAGATTCGCCTCCCAGAAGGTTCATAATCCAAGACCCAGGAGGCCTTGACATGTTGTGAAGTGAAAACGAGGAAACATGGTATTGAAAACTGGACTGGATTGGTCGGTTGGACCGGTTGACTCAGCAATCGGTTCGGTAATTAATTTTGTTTTACCCTAAAATTGTTTTTTGGCCAAAAGCTGTTAATTTCGTCAGCAATCCGTTGAATTGGATGGTCAGACCTTCGACTCAGAAGATGGATTTTTGTCCGTTTTTTATTTTTAAGTTAGAATGGATCATCCGTTTGAACTGGACAGTCAAACCATCTGACCCAGGAACCAGTCCCCATAACAGTTTCATGTCCGGTCAATTTTTAAAACCTTGATTGTAAATAAGGACCATTTCTCTTTGCTTTGAAACTGGTAAAGAGTTGTTTTATTCGAAGTTAGAGGTATGAGGGATAGAGTTAACATTGGCATGCTTTAAGTGTCTGACGAGAGGGTCTTCAATTCGATGGAGGATTCCATAGCCATTGGTTGGTACCATAAGATTCAAAGCCAATTGAAATGGTGGATGTACCACTTTGTTCCCCCCTCTTCTAATGTGATTAATATGTAACTTTTGCAAAATTGGTGACAGTGGAAGTGGTTCTCCAAGGAGTTGAAAAGAAACCTTAGATAGGGTTGCAAAGCCACAAATAAATTGATTTTGTAATTGGAAACATCCTATTATACTCATTAATAAAATATTACAAGAAAAAGGGTCTAAGGCGGAAGTCGCATGACCCTAGCTTAAGCTTTTAGATGGCCGCCTTAGGTCTCAGGCGGTGGTCATTAGTCCGCCCCCTAAGCCATTACTGGCTTACATCAAGATCTCCACCCATGATGACCGGTTTGAGGTGGTTCAGTCATCTCTAAAGTGGCAGTATGTCAGAACCACCGGCTTAACTAGCGTTAATAAAGGTGGTGGTTTCAACCGCCGCCTTAGGTTTGTCAAAACGTTATTTGTGTTTTTAGGTTGTGGTCTGAACCGCCAGCTTATATATTATTTGGTCACCACCTTAGGATTATCAAAACGTTGGTCCCATTTTTAGGTGGCAGTCCAAACCACTGACTTAGAACCTAGATGACCACGGACCACCGCCTTAGGTCAATCAAAACATTACTTTCGTTTGTGGGTGGCAGTCTGAACCACCGGCTTAGATCTTATATGACTACCGCCTTAGGTCTTCTTTATGGTTAAGCCAGCGATTGCGTGACCATCGACATTGATATTTCTTTTTTTTTTTTTTTTATGCAAGATTAGTTCCAATATTCTTTTTTATTTTTTTTTAATTTTATGCAAGATTAGTTCCAATATTCTTTTTTTTTTTTTAACTTGCACTTCAGTTCGAACATTCATCACTTTAATACCTGTTTAATACAAATATCATGACAATCGATACATAAAAAACAATTTAAATAAAACATGCAATTTAAAACAAAATCTATTAATTTAATTATTAATAATTAAAATATCTACTTTAAATACAATATCCAATTGACATAAAAAGTGTAAGGACTTCTAAAAATTTCATTTTCTCAAATAATGAACACATCTTCCCATGCAAATCCACTTAACATAATGCTTGAACCTGTAAATCATAACATATAAATTGTTAGAGAATGTAAAGTAAATAAGATAACAATAAAAAATGTATAAAAATAGGACATTGAAGGAGGAGGTCAAGATTGATATTTAAGGAAAAATAATTCCTAGAATGCATATATAAATTTTCAATGAAAAATAACAAGAATGTATTTGGAAATTTTGTAGGTAAAATTAAAACCTAAACCCATATTGACCAACCCAATATGGTAATTGTGCTGGGTTAGTCTTGAAAACCATAGGTTGAAGCTCAGTTAGGGTTAGGATTGAGGTTTCAACACATTGGATTGGGGTAGTTCTTAAAGGTAGGCATCTAGTATGTTGGAAGTAAGCAATTGAAAATAAATTAATTAGGAGTAGATCCAACCTCACCACATCATGTTGAATTGTGATGGCTGTTGTTTCAATAATCCAGAAGTTATGGGATTGGACGGGTCTCTAGAAATCACTGAAGCATATATCAGCAGTGTATTAAGATCCTATAAGGGATAACGACTTCACTCAAGCATAGTTACCATCTCTTCTTGAAAGTGTAAGATGGAGATGATTCTTTAAAAATAGATGTGCATGTTCATTAGGCTAGCTACTCAAACTATGAGGTGGAGGGAAATTCACTTGGAAGCCTTGCCATCAAATAAGCATAATTATCAACTACTCCACATGCTTCTTTTACTTAAGTATTAAGGTTTGCAAAGTCCCTATTGCCTGCTTATTTCACTTTTTGGAGAGGGTTAAAACATACATGACTTACATTGGGGATCATGCTTATTGGGTTATGAAGTATTTTATGGGAATGGGTTCAAATGATAACGGGATAAGCAGCAAAGAGGTTAGCTCTTCTTTTGTGTATTATTCAGGGGATAGATGATCACAGTACTCAAATTTTCATTGTTTCCTTGATAAAATTTGGAACCAGTTAATTCACTCAATTAACAAGAACAAGAAAAAGCAAATCAGAACCGATTAATTCATCGAAGATAACATAATCATTTTGCAGAGTTCATAAACTAGTAACCTTGCTCCAATACACCTACCAGATTAGGTAAATGCATTCTTACTCTAATATGTCCTTGAAATAGTTAAATGCATAGTAACAAGAAAATATTCTGTTAAAACCTACAAAAAAATAAAATAAAATAAAATGGGCTTACACAAGAACATATTCGAATGTAATGTAACATCATACAAAGAGTTAACTCTAGTTGAGGCATCCATCCAAATTGGTGCCACTACCCACTAGCAAACCATCCAAATTGGATGTTTCAAAAAAATAATTAAATAATAAGTTAATATTTAGTGTATACACAGCAACCAAAAAAGTTAGTCATTTCAAATCAGTTTATAATCATTGCCTAATTTGACATAAAGAACCAATACTAAAGGCAGACAGGCATAAAATAACTACAGCTTTTAATGAAGTAAGGGCTTATGTTCTTCGAAAAGGAATGATGGGTAAAACTAAATACACAAGAACCTGTTCAATATTAACAAGAGTTTTCTTACTGAAAACAGAAAAATAAGCTCCAACTGCACTTCTCTTCCATCTGACCTGAGACATGAACAGTGATATCAAATTCCACTGTAGCCAAAGGTGTGGAGTCCAATACACTACAAATAACCAGACAACACCAAAGCTTCAAAAAATATCTGATCTCTCCAATAAAACTCAAAAATAAAGCCACTTGATCTAAACAAAACAAAAATCAACAGGATGTAGTTATGTTTCTAGCAGTAAAGCAGGAGGTAACATGGACATTAGTTTTTACAATAATTTGCACCTAACCAATACATCATCCAAGATAACTGGCTCCAACAATTTTTTATAATCAGATGATTTTTCAGTATGATTTACTTGCTGAATCAACATGCTGCCAAGCCAGTGATGCCTTGCCATGTTACCATATATTTTCCATGAGAATCGACTAGAAGTGCAGTAATCGATTACCAACACTAAATATAGTTTCTAACAAGTTGTCAAAGTGTTATCTTCCACTTGATAATCACAACCACTCTGCACCGCAAATATGTATCCACTGAAATGAATTGCAGCATAAACAAACTCCACTTAGAATTTCAATCACAACTTACAAAAAATAAATCATCAAATGGTGCCAGTGCCACTACCCACTAGCCAACCATCCAAATTGGATGTCAGGGATACTTCAGAGAATTCTTCTGTGGCTTTAAGACAAGTGATTGAAGAATTCAACCACAGAAAATAATCACAAGGTACACAAACAGATTAATTATCTGAAGTGGAGACCGGAAAATGCACTTCCTCAGTTCCTCTACAAAGTTTCTTGTTGTTAGCTCTTGTCTAAGCTGTGAAGCATCCGCTAGCAAAAGATTTCACAACACCTAAGCAACAAGTGCAAAATATGCAATCTGCCACTTGCTATAAAAGCTGTATGGGATCATACCTTGTTTGATAAAATCTCTACTACAATCCCAATTTATATTAGGAAAAGGCTACTTGATGCAGTATCTTCCATCAAACTCAGAGCTAGGTAAAACTCAAGGGATAGAACTCAAAATCTGAACTGAAATTTGAAACTTGAAACTGCAGATTTTCCAATATTGTGATGCAACAATACTAAATAAATTATTTAGTCCTGGCCCTGCGTTTGAAGGAGACGTCTGTGTGTGTGTTGGGATCCACTGCAGTAGTTGTCCTGCACTTCTATTCAATTATCCTGATCTTGACTGAAAGAAAAGTGCAAGATAAAGGCAGCAAGAAAAAAAAAAAAGGTACAGCAAATCTGAAGTATAATGTAGAATAGTGAAATCCACCCACCAGTCTCTTAAACTGAGCTCAGATCTGCTACCCACAAGCTACTCACAAGACACTAGAGCTGCACATTGGGAACATCTTCTGTACTTGTATGTTGTCATTCATGGGGAGATGCTTCCAATGTGCAGATCTAGCATATTGTGGGTAGGGTGTGGGTAGCATCTTGGGGACAGCATATTTGGTCCATCTGGACTCTCTTGAACCATGTTCTCTCTAGTACTTCAGTTATCATCTAGTTCTTAGAAAATAAAATTTTAGTTAGACAAATCAGCAATTTTCCAGTTATCAAATACTTCCTCTAGTTAACTAATAGATTGGTTTTAGTGTCTACTGACAATGCTTAGTATAAGATTATGCATCATGAGGGCTTTAAGCCTGTACCAAGAATGAAGAGAAGGTTGAATCAAGTTCCTGATCTGGAACCTCCTCATCACCCCACCTGAGTAGCTAAGCAAAAATGTGCCATTTTCATCTCTTATCACTCCACCTAGCCAATGCAAGACAGATTTGGTACTTTGTTACCTTTATGCAATCAATGATACCATTAGATTTCATTAAAATATGAATGACACTAGTTTTCAGTCTATAGGTATCAATTTAACATGAGTACTGGGTAAAGGAATACAGAGATCCCAATGTCAGTTCGTTTCTCCACACCAACAACTTAGGTATGTTGATTGATGAAATTAAGCAAGAAAGACTATTTAATCTTAGTGTGGTTTGTAACATTCTTCATCATCACTAATAGAAAAACAGCATTTGAGACAAACCACTTCATATACAAGAATGGACATGAAATGGGAATTTATCCCCTTGTGCCTTGTTGGGTGCTATATAGTAGGTACTATTTAAATCCTTTTATCAGCTTATATTTTACAGAGTTATGATTTATGGAGTGAGCAATCCAACCGTTCCAGGTTTTAGTGGGGAAAGTAGATATGTTTGCTTTGTGTGTTGTGCTTGTCAAATGTAAAGTAAAATTAAAAATGTAATGTCAGTTGTAAATCAGTATATTCTTTAGAAAAAAAGTGAAGTATGGAGAGATCTCCACATACAATTTGCCTATGCATGTCCCTCTATGAAGTTATCTATTTGTCAAATAATTGTTTCAGGCTCTGTTCCTACGCCATGTGCACTGTACTTGTATGGAGAGATGTCCACATACAATTGCCCTATGCCTGCAGTTTCCAGGTCATCCATCACAATGGACTTCCTTCTCTCTCTCTCTCCATTGATATTGCCAAGGTTCAGTTTAACAGAATTGATCATACACATCGCATTATTCTTCCATAGTTCAATATAAAAGAATTCTAGTGTTTCCTTAACTATTCCCATTATAAGCAACTTTTTGGTCCAAAAACTATTTTTTATGTACTATTTTGAATTAAATATATGAAATTTTGGGTTATTTTGGTTAACATTGCCTGTCCTACCTATCAAACTATCAAACTAATAAGAACAGAAATTTGGGTTATTCCTATGGATGTCTAAACAACATACATACACATACCAAACTAGTTCAAATTTTGGGTTGGTCCTATGGATGTCTCAACTAATTGCTAAACAAGGTAAAGCTTGCCCGAGACTACAATATGGAGAACAAGGTGCATGTATAAAGGAGCATATATTTTGATTTTAACTTGGACCAAATGAACGAAAACATTTTCCTTTTCTAGGAAGAAAGAAAAGATTTAGATTTGTCTCCCATTACTCAGTTCGGTCGGACATTTCACAAACCACAGAAAGAGAAAAAATGATATGACTTCATGTACTTTATCTTATTTGTTGATCTTCTTGTAAAAGCCAGAGCACCATCCCCACCACAAGCATCAACAGGAAGAATTACACTATCAACATCACTTGAAAATAGACAACCTTTCTCTGAAATGTCAGAGTTCCTTAGTACATATTGGGGTGCTTTACTTAATCCAGCAAGAACACATGGCAAGAAGGTATATCCTATCTGTTCCGCAAGAAATTAAATAGATGCATGAGCACAGAAAATAAATCATGGTTTTGGTATCACAGAGAGAGAGAGAGAGAGAGATTTAGAATCTGAATTGTATTTGCAGTTCTCCCAGGGTCCCAGCAGATGTCCAAACTCAGACATGTGAGTATGCCCCAACTAAAGTGTCCGACCCCTCCAAATCACACCATAAGAAAAGAGAGAGAGAGAGAGAGTATGAAAAACCTCCAATTATTTAATATTTAGAGAATTTTCTTCATTGAAGCCATTGATTCAATGCCTAGTCGCCTAGAGACCAGAAAACACCTTAAACTAGTTTTACTGACACCCTAAAGATTATGCAGCCCACAAGGCCTGGTTGCCAAAAAGGGAAAATTACTATATCCAATTAACTTCCAGTCCCATATGGAGCTCTCCAACTTAAATTAACTGCTTTAATGATATATATAATGACATGTGACGATTTTAGGCTCAGAAGTTATCTAAAAGTCACATGATACTGTGTCACTTCTGACTGCTCAAGGAATTAAATCATGGGATTGTATCATTACACTCCAAAAAGAAACCCTAGAAACTAAACTGTCCTGTTTTTGAGACTATAATTTGAAGGCATTTCCATTGAAAAATATAAGGGTATTTCTAACTAAGACACTAGTTGTAGCAAGATGCTAAAGGAAGAAAAATGTCCATAAATGGATAACAATGAATGTTCTAAATAATATTTTTTATTTATGAATTTACATTTTTCAGCTACAAATTAACATATGGAAGGATCAATAATTATCTCTACTAACCAGACAAAAGATTTAACTGACCTCCTCAGCAGCTGACCTTGGACATAAAGATAAGCTTATAGGAAGTGGCAATAATGCAGGAGCATGTGCACAAGGGATCTGGAACTCCTTCACCACTAGATGGCTTATAACTGCCTCCACTCCTGTGAGCAAATCAACTCCCTGCAAGATATTAAAAACAAGAACTCATTGAGCAATTCTGGCATCATGGGTTTCTTCTATCACAAACCTCAAATGAGTACAAAACATAAGCAGGTGTTTTTTGTATAGATGCAGGGGTGGTGGACTTTGTGTCTTGTCCTTCATGATTCAAGGGACCCATGACACTAGCATCCACCAAAATTATAAGATGCTTGGTGTTGTTCCATCATTGAAATTAGATGCTAGGTTTTTAGTGAAGAATCTGAGTTGGGTGAATGAGGGATTCGATTTGGCTTTTCTTCTGCTTGATCTTGGCTGGCCTAGCTTGACTTCTCAGGTTCGTAGTGGGATTCCAATGCCCACCTAAACTGGGATTTCCCTATAATAACTAGTGTCAGGGGAAAAGGGGAAGTTGATGTAGAATAGTTATGCAAGAAAGATAATCTAACCAAGACAAATACAAACTATGGGTTTAGAATAAGGTAATCTTGATATAAGATTAAGAGTACAAAAATAAAAGGAACAACAAATATAGAGAAATAATATAAGATTGAAAAAGATAATTGAGTCTTGCAACAAGAACCTCTACAGTCTACAACAGCTAGAGTACTAGCCAGCATGGATTGTCCAAAAGAATAATTATTACATATGCTTACTGAACTTAAAACAGAGCCATAAAGATCAAAAAATCTTTTTTTCCTAAAGCCAAAGTGTTAATAACTATATTATAGAAAAATAAGAAACCAACTATAACCCTAAGTAAATCTTATAACCTTGGATATCCTCATTCTCTAAACAAGTAGGGCCATTGCATTCTGCAATGGTAATATATCAGGCTGACAAGAATGAGAATGCAGATTTAATTATGACAGTGGCAACTTTGTGAAAAAAAAAAACAAAAAGAAAAAAGAAAAAAAAAAAGTGCCAGAGGTTGGGTCAGTTCCCAGTCTATCCCTCCCAAGATTTCAAATAGCCAGGACCATCATTGGATGTATCCCTTATCCTCTACGACAAACCCCAAGTTAAATGAGCAGATATAAGGAACTAGGCAACTGTTATACGTTCCAAATCTTTCAGATATACTAGTGGGGCCTAATGTAACAAATCCATACCATTCTATGAGCTAGCAAGTGTTCACCTACTGCAACCCGCTTACTAGTTCACATCAAGACTAGGATAGGATCCACTAATTGGCATGCTGCATGAAAAGAGTTAATACAAAATGGGATCTGCTTCTCTGATTTGAAAGCAGTGTTTGTAGACTCACACTTGTCTTGTTGACGTAGCGTTAAAGACAAATAGGTAATCATTAACAACACTCAACCTTCTAATCATTGCTGAAGACAAATATGTGAACTTCAATAACATTCTAATTTCTTTTTTTTAGGAAAATTTAACCATAATCATTTCTTTGCTTATCATCATTATGCTTATACCTTCAGCAACCATATGATTTGCTTATCATGCTTGCCAAAATGTTGAACCTTCCTCCGACGATGATATCTACATCGTTCCAGGGTATGCATGCATCTATTTTTTTTTCCGAAAAGAGGTAAGGTAACTTTATTAATAACAGAAATGAAGAATACAGAGAGACCCCACACAAGAGCCAAACACTAGGCCCAAAGCCCAATAAATATTACAACTCTACAAGGCTTCTAGAACTCAGATGGGCTCCAAACACCCTGGTTTGGAGACCTTTTACAGATGCAATCCAAAACACCAACTTGCCAAATGAAATAGAGATACGACTGTCTTCAGATGCAATCCAAGGCATCTAAGTATTTTCTTGATTAAGCAAGTATAGATTCCATAGTATGGTCACGTAGAGTAAAAATTTTGGTTATTGAGAAAGTATGGTCACATTGAGAGCTTCCATATATAACAAGATAAAAGGTGACAGACGTTTTCAGAAAATAAATTTTGATGTTCCAGTTTCCACAAGTCCACATGTCCAAATCCACAAGCACTAGATGTTTCAAAAATATAATCTTTGACATTATACATGTCTTCAACTCTGCAGTCACCACTTTAATATATTATAGACATTTCATAACCAATGGCTATAGAAAGGGAACCTCTGAAAATAAATGTGTCGCAGAATATATCTTCCCCTGTCGGTAGTCTTCCACCTCTTCAATGTCATCATCTGGAAAGCTTCCCACAACTGCAATGGCATTGACTTCTGCATGGTTAACTAAAGTGTCTACAGATCTCAATAGTGAATCAGGATGCTTAATCCTTCCTGTCGATTGTCCACACTTCGGATCAACCCACTTCTCAACCTGTGAAAATTGTTAAACTTATTTCACAATCACAAATAAGTATATCTAGCCCAATTTTCCATTGTCCAATCCTCCAAGGTGCATATAAAACTCTTTGATGTATTTTTGAATATTGGTATTGGATACAAAATTTACACTAGAATTTGATATATCCAACATAATATGACACCTTTATACAGGTACTTGGTATCGTTGATTTGTGGCAATGAAAGTCAGTTTATTAATAAAGATTACAATAGGATGTTTCCAATTACAAACAGGAAATATTAATAAGGATTACAATATGAGGGAAGCGCACCTGACATCCCAGAGAACAAGGCTAGTGCAATTCTCTTACAAAATGGTTATGAAGTAAAGGATGGAATCCAACAGAGAACCTCAGACAACAAATATTTCAGTTCATCATTGAGTAGTATATGAAGATTCAGTTCAATTTGAAGAAAATAAGTGAAAATCTCAAAGAAAAAGCCTAGGGACATTAGGGGAAGCATTTACTCTTTCTACAACTGCGGAGAGTGGCAATTGCCACCTGTTGGCTTCCATGAGGTGTTGTGATAAAAATATAGAGTTTCTTATAAGAAGGCACGGTGGATAAAATTCTATCAGTTCTTCATACCATATAAAGAAGTCAAGCTGAATCTTGAACAACAGAGTATGTAACTCAACAGATTATGACTCTGATTAAGATGAATAACCCGTGAGAGAAAGATAGAGAAATGTAATAGAATTAAGTGAAAATACTAAAATAGTTGGTTGTCCAGCATACTAGTGAAAGTTGATACAGGTGATGTTAATAAAGCTTTAGCAAATTGATACTAGAACCATTGAATCTTAGCAGCTCCCTCCATAAGCAATTTTATTATTACATGGAACTGGCACCTCAATACTGAAATGAGCCATTTGATCACCTGACATGCAAATAAAACAAACTATGTACCCAAGTGACAATATACCTGCAAAGGGGTATCTGTGACTATATACTCCAAAACGGGCAATCCAAGGGAAGCCTTTGCTGCATCCGCCACTTGTAAGTTCCGAATTCGAAGCTCTTCTTCAATTCCAGCATCAAGAACCAGCCCTACCTGTCTCAAGTCGAGACCAACATAAAAAATCAAATTTCTTTTACTAAGGGGAGTGAATTGGGCACATCCCATTTTCCTAAACCCCTAATCTCTAATCAAATACTACGTGCCTTACGAAGACAAAAAGAGAGAGAGAGATACTTTGTTTTGGTGAACAGACTGTAGCGCCCATGACCCTTGTGCAAACCGATCAAGAGCATAACCTTCGACGTAAAGCACATTGGACATGGGCCAGTAGAGCATAGCTGCATTGAGCACCTGCCCATGTGTCAACTTGCAAACCAAACTACACAGTAAAGGCTTCAATTATAAATCGAAGTATCAAACTTCGCCTTCAATTTTACACAGGGAAGGCTCAAGTGGACCAGTGTTTTCACATGGTGCATATCAGAGCTCACAAGTCACCCTACCGTTTGAACAAAATGTCCAGAATATCCTTACTTCATCATTTTAGGACAAACATAACCAAGAATCTGCTCGAAGTTTTGGGAATGGAGGAAAACTCACAAGGGTTACAAAGACAGAGGGATGACGAATTTCTCTCGTCCTCCCGCCCTGAACTTAGCAATGGTCGACCCAAGATTAAATGAGACAACAAGAGAGTAAGTAGATACATTATGATTGTTGGGAAGAAACTAAGTTTATCCACAAACTATTTCTCTCCCAAAAAAAAATAAAAAAAAACTTGTAGATATACAATTAGCACAATTCCAAGCAAGATATCAACAAAAAAAAACAATCATAAGCCAAGCAAAGAGAGACACACGATATTTAACGTAGAAAACCCCTCCAATGTGAAGGGTAAAAACCACGGGGCCAAGGAGACCCAACCAAAAGTCTCCACTAACAACTTGAGGTAACAATTACAGCAACTCAAACACCACAATATGCTCACAAACATAGAGCAAATACAGATTCTCAAACATACACACGAGAATACCAAAAGCTGTGAAAAGAATAGTCAGAAAAAACTCACAAACGTGAATAATGTTTAGGCCACAATATAGAGACCTCCACTGCTCCAAATCAGATCTCCACCGTTCGGATCGTAGGTCTGTGAGTTTCGAACAAGCCCACCGAATTTCAGCCAAATTGGACCATAAATGACCCTTGATCAGAGTAATTAATGAAGACTGCCACGAGATGTTTTCTTTTCCTGACCAACTGCGAGTTGGTTCTATTCGACCTCAAATAACTAGAGATTCATAGCTCTGATCAAAGATACGACCATTCAGAATGAGGAAAAATGAATCATCCACTTACAATCCAAATTTCAGCTTGATCAGACGGTGGATCGAAAAGTTCTGGCCGTTTGATAAACTCTGTGCACCGAGAAATCTACACAGTATTTCGATTTCTCTTTTTGCTCTCTCACTTCAACACGCCGCGCGCAAATTTGATATAACCCTAGTTTTTTTTTTCTTTTTGAAGACAAAAAAACAGTGAGCTAAAGGAGAATGGGCTATAACATGGGTCAATATCCCATAATGGGCTGGACCCAACAATTCTCCCCCTCCAGCCCATGAGAGAAGGGAGACACTTCAAAAAAGGCAACTATGCAAATTTAAGGCCGGCTGCTCCAGCACACAGTTCAACCTTCTCTCGAGGCACTACTTTTGTCATTATGTCAGCAGCATTTTTGTTAGTGTGAATCTTTTCAAGTTCAATCAACTTGGAGTTCAAAACATCTCTAATCCAATGATATCTTACATCAATATGCTTTGATCTATTATGAAATGTCGGATTCTTACCAAGATGAATAACATTCTGACTATCACAATATAAGACATACCTCTGTTGAGTGAAACCAAGTTCATGCACAAACTTTTTCATCCACAATAACTCCTTACATGCTTCAGTAATAGCGATGAACTCAGCCTTAGTCGTAGACAATGCAAAACACTTCTACAACCTAGACTGTCAGGCCACAACTCCCCCTATAAAGGTAATCAAATAACCAGAAGTAGATTTTCCAGAATCAACATCCCTAGCCATGTTTGAATCTGCATAACTGCAAAAAATAGGTTTTCCAATTCCAAAACAGAGTTTTAAACTAGAAGTACCCTAGAGATATCTCCATATCCACTTCACAACAGTCCAATGTTCTCTACTGGATTGGATAGAAAATGACTAACAACACCAACTGCATGAGCTATATCAGGCCCCATGCAAACCATTGCATACATTAAACTTCCTATTGTAGATGCATAAGGAATACGTTGCATTTATCCTTTTTCTTTATCACTAGAAGGAGCTTATCTAGTACTAAGCTTAAAGTGTAAAGCAAGAGGTGTACTTACCACTTTAGCTTTATCCATATGAAACCGCTAAAGTATTTTCTCAATATACTTCTCTTGAGATAATCACAATTTCTTGGCCTCTCTATCACGAGTGATCTTAATGTCAAGTATATGTCTTACTTGTCCCAAGTCTTTCATTGCAAAAGACTTATTAAGTTCATTTTTCAACTTGTCAATTCTAGAACAATTATGACCAACAATCAACATGTCATCAACATAAAGCAATAAAATGATGAAGTCATTATCAGAAAACTTCTGCACAAAAACACAATGGTCTGAGGTTGTCTTCTTGAATCCCTACAGGATCATAACAGACTCAAACTTCTTGTACCATTGCCTCGAGGCTTGTTTCAACCCATATAGACTTTTCTTCAATCTACAGACATAGTTTTCTTTACCGTTTACCACGAAACCTTCTGGTTGCTCCATGTAAATTTCCTCCTCCAAATTACCGTGAAGGAAAGTAGTTTTTACATCCATCTACTCAACCTCTAAATCAAGACTAGCTGCCAAACCAAGAACAACTTGGATAAAAGACATTTTGACAACAGGCGAGACAATCTCCTCAAAGTCAATTCCCTTTTTCTAACGATAGCTTTTGACAACTAATCTAACTTTGTATCATGGATTAGAAGTATTCTCCTCAATAACCTGTAAACCCACCGATTTTGCAAAGCTTTCTTGTCCTTAGGCAACTTGACCAGCTCAAAAGTATGGTTGTCAACCAAAGATTTCATCTCATCATTCATAGTGACAACCCATTCTTTCTTGTGCTCAGACTCCATATCCTCTTTGTAGCAATTAGGTTCTCCCCCATCAGTGAGAAGCACATATTCATTAGACGAATATGATGTCTAGAAGACCTTCTAAGTGGGGCAACAGGTTCACCAATAACACCATTGGTAGAAGCATCAATATCATCAGCAACATCATCATCATTATCTTCAACCAAATCATCATGAATATGATTTTGGCCATCATCATGATTACCAAACACAGCTACACTGGGCATATGTGTCTCAGGAACTGGATTAAGATCAACCAACCCATCAATACTCAAAGACTCTGATTTCTCTACCTTATCAATATCCTCAATGGTCTGATCCTCCATAAAAATAGCATCACGACTTCTTACAAGCTTGTTTTCAACTAGATCGTACAATCTATAGTCAAATTCATCATGACCATAGCCAATGAAGATACATTGTCTTGTTTTGACATCTAACTTGGATCTTTCATCTTTTGGCACATGCACAAATGCTTTACAGTCAAAGACACATAAGTGGTCATATGATACATGTTTTTCGTACCACACCCTGTCAGGAACATCAGCTTGCAAAACAACAACGAGAGATAAATTAATAACATGTGCAGTAGTATATAAAGCCTCACCCCAAAAAGATCTAGGCAACTTTGCTTCTGAAAGCAAACATCTAACTATCTTCATCAACGTCCTGTTCATCCTCTCTGCTAGGCCATTAAGCTGAGGAGTCTTAGGGGGCGTCTTCTGGTGTCTAATGCCCTGCTACCTGCAATACTCATCAAATGGTCCACAATATTCACCATCATTATCAGTGTGAATACATTTCAGTTTTTTCCATGTTTTCCTCTCAACATAAGCCTGAAACTGCTTAAAGATACCAAATACATGGTCTTTATTCTTCAAGACATAAACCCAAAGTTTCCTTGAATGATCATCAATAAAAGTAACAAAAATAAAGTGCACCAAATGTTTTTGTCTTCATCGGACCACGGAAATCTGAATGCACCAACTCAAGCAACTCTGATTTCCTAGAGGGAGGATGGCTCTTGAAAGAGACTATTTTGTTTTCCAGCCAAGCAATGAGCATACTTTTCTAACCTTGCACCTTTCAAACTTGGAAGTAGATTCTTCCTGGCCAAACAATCAAGTCCCTTCTCACTAATGTGGCTAAATCTCTTGTGCCATAACACTAATGGGTTATCACACTCAACTACATTCACGCCATCAATGGAAACTAAATTCTTGGTCCAGTACAGACCAGAACACTTCTTTTCACGTGCCACAACCAAAGAACCTTTAGAGAGTTTTCACTGTCCATTACCAAAGTACTAACATAACCATCATCATCAAGAACTCTGGTAGAAATTGGATGCAAACGAATGTATGGTGCATGTCTGACATTTTTCAAAATCAATTCAATCCCATTACTTATTTCTAGACAAATAGTGCCACTGCCAATCACCTTTGACAAACCATTATTACCCATCTTTAAAACCCCATAATCACTTGGAGTATAAGATGTGAAAAAACTCTTTCTCGATGTAACATGAAAACAGACACCACTATCAACAACCCAACTTGTCTCATCACAAGCAACATTAATCAAATTCTCATCACAGACAATCACAAGATCACTTGCAATGGTGGTGGCAACACGGTCATCATTATCATTATCTTTATTTTGCTGCTTACCTTTGTTACCTTTATTGTCCTTCTTCAGCTGAAAGCGAAATCTTTTGACATGTCCCTTTTTACCACAATAGTTGCATTCAAGGTTTTTGTACTTAGACTTGATTTTCTTCTAGCCTTACTTTTACCTCTGCTACCTTGTCATCGGTCTCTATCATTGCTTCTCCCCCTATTTCTAGTAATCAAAACCTTTGATTGAGAAGATGATGCTTGTTGAGTTCGTCGTCTGACTTCTTCATTCAGAATAACAGTTTTTATATATTCCAATGTCACTACACCACCAAGAGCAAAACTGGACAAAGTCACGCACAAATTTTTCCAAGAGTCATGTAGAGTATTAAGCAACCAAAGTCCCAAAATTTCACATTCAAATTTAATTCCCATGTCAGACAATTGATCAAAGCACCCCTGAAATTCACTTATGTGATCAGAAATAGGAGTACCTTCCTTGTACCTCAAATTCATAGCCTGTTTCAACAGAAATAATTTATTGTTCCCAGATTTACTTATGTAAAATTCACTTATGTGCTCTGATACCATTTTGTTGGGAAGAAACTAAATTTATCCAAAAACTATTTATCTCCCAAAAAAATAAAAAAAAAACTTGTAGATATTCAACTAGCACAATTCCAAGCAAGATATCAACAAAAAAACAATCATAAACCAAGCAAAAAGAGACACGATATTTAACATGGAAATCCCCTCCAATGTGAAGGGTAAAAACCACAGGGCCAAGGAGACCCAACCAAAAGTCTCCACTAACAACTTGAGGTAACAATTATAACAACTCAAATACCACAATATACTCACAAGCTTAGAGCAAATACAAATTCTCAAACATACACATGAGAATACCAAAAGCTGTGAAAAGAACAGTCAGAAAAACTAACAAACGCAGATACTGTTCAGGCCACAAGAAGAAGACCTACACTACTCCAAATCAGATCTCCACCGTTCAGATCGTAGATCTGTGAGTTTCGAACAAGCCCACCAAATTTCAGCCAAATTGGACCATAAATAACCCTTGATCAGAGTAATTGATGAAGACTGCCGCAAGATGTTTTCTTTTTCCGACCAACTACGAGTTACTTCTATTCGACCTCAAACAACCAGTGATTCAGAGCTCCGATCAAAGATCCGACCATTTAGAATGAGGAAAAATGAGTCATACACTTACTTTCCAAATTGCAGCTCGATCGGAAAGTTCTGTCCATTTGATGAACTCTGCACACTAAGAAATCTGCACAGTATTTTGATTTCTCTCTTTTTGCTCTCTCACTTCAATACGCCGCGCGCAAATTTGATATAACCCATTGGCTATAACATGGGTCAATATCCCATAATGGGCTGAACCCAACAACTAGTTGGGATGATCATCACGCTCGTATACGGTCTCTGTAATTGGACTCCACAAACATCACGTCATAAACTCCTCAAAGACCTGCCACTACATCAGAGACAAGTAGAAGAAGAAACAAGAAAGGTGGAGCAACTACCTTGTGGGAGTGAGAAGAACTGGAACAGAAGATTCGTAGCTCAATACGTGACTGTACTTTGGAGATAGAATGTTGTGACTGTCGTTGCAGAACCTGTTCAGCACCGCAAAATGGTCTGCTGAGATGGAGTGCCATTGGCGACACTGCCTTCCCTCGCTTGGGCGACTTAACTCGAAGAGGGTAGCATTGCAATTTATAAATGTAGTGGTTAGACCATTTTACCTTCTAAGCATTTTTGCATTGTCTTATGATCTTATACTATATGGAAAATTCCCGATCAGTACCTGTATTCTAATGCCACTTTGTGCCTGAACTTTAAAATGTGATAATTCATTATCCAAACTTTCAAAACGTAATGATCCAGTACCTGTCATTAACTAGCTGTTAATAAGTTGTTAAGTGATATTTAAAAAAGATACAAATGCCTTTCAAGTGTCATCAAATTTTGTTTATCAACCATCTCTTCTTCCATTCAAGAAAGTTGGGATTATGTATGGTGACCCCAACTTTCTTGAATAGAAAAAGCAAGGGTTTGGGACTATTAATTTTTTTGGTTAATGTTTGCATAATTGATAAATAAAATTTAGATGGCATTTGAAGGGCATTTGTGTCTTTTTAAAATATCACTTAACGATAGATTAATAGATAGTTAATGGCAAGTACTAATTGTCATGTTTTGAAAGTTTGGGTATTGAATTGTCGCATTTTAAAATTCAAGGACCAAAGTGACACTAGACCCAAAGTACAAGGTACTAATCGGGAGTTTTCCCTATCCTATACCTTGAAGCCCAACCCATGACGATAATTGGGTTGGATATACGAGCCCAACAACTCGGCCAAGAAGTCTATTAGTTTGATACTTCACCTTCAACAAAATACTCGACCCATGACAATAATTTTACCCTTTAAGCATTTTTCATCCTGCATCCTACATGGGGTATTGATGGAAACATGATGTTGGGAAAATTCTTGAACAGTACTATGAACTTTGGGGGTTGTGTTAAGTCAGCCTTTGAACTTTAAAGCGTGTGTCTCTGCAATACTTTGAACTTTCAAATTGTGTCAAATAGGTTCCTATCATTAGTTGATCACTAGTCAATACCGTCATGTGACATCAGGTATGCATTAAATAATTTTAAAATGGTAAAATTACCCTTTATGATATTTTTGACCATTTTACCCATTTTTGTCTAAGAGTCAAAAGAAGGAAATGGGAAGAAGGGTTATGAAACCGGATAGGTGAGCGTCCTATTACAATTGATTGTTGAATGGGGGAGGTTGAACAGGGGAGTGGGAGATTCATAGTTGATCGGTGTCCAGTTTCATAACTCTTCTTCGCCTTTCCTTCTTCTAACACTTAGATGGAATGGGTAAAATGATAAGAACAATATCATAAAGGATAATTTTACTATTTTAAAATTATTTAATGCACACCTAATGTTAGGTGATGGTGTTAGCTAACGGTCAACTAACAGTAGGGATTAGACATAATTTGAAAGTTCAGGATACTATAAAGACACATTTAGGGACTAACTTGGCACAGCCCCAAAATTCAGACTAATGGTCAACAATTCTCTATTTATTATTTGGGGTATGGCTTAAATGGATGAATTATATCAAACCAAACACCGTATTTTATTTTTATGTTCCAACTCTCTTGTCTTCATCCACTTAAAGTTGCACCTGATTTATCTCTCTCTAGAGAATGTACATCAAATCCTTACATGTGACCACTAACATCAAATCCTAAGTCAAGTAGATCGGATGGTGTAGCCCCATCACTAAATAGTACATGGGCCAGATTGCACCATTTGTACAATTGGCAATATCATAGTATACCTTAGTCCATGTATTAGCTAATATATAGCATGTGTTTTGTTTCATGGACATTTCGTAATAGGCATTTATCAAAACGTCATCATGTCATCGCCAAATCAGCATTTAGCCCATCATGATGATCCGTATGCATAGATACTCATAAAAGCTGACGTTGATTTATGTACGCACGTACTGTTGGGGGAAGCTTTATTTTAATGCTTCCCTAACGGTTTGACATTTATTCATTGTTTTGCTGATGTGGTGCTTAGTGGCACCTAGTGGTGCCTACTTATCTCGGTTTTAAAGACAAATCAAATACAAACATTTAGCTAATAAATGGAAGCTCTACCAAACACATACATAATATTAATTTTTAGTTTTATTTTTTAGCATGACTTAATTTGAAATTTTTAGTTACTATGCTCTTTAGAACTAAATTGCTTCCTCAAAAGACTTTAGAATTTCTGCTATTCAACAGTGAAAGTGGGACTTGGTTAAACTTACCCCATTTACATGTCTTAATATGTGGCATGTGCTATACCCCTGATTTTCATTGTTGTGAGCTTATTTTGATTTAAACTAATTTCCAAATATAATTACCAATCGTTTTAATTTCACATTTTTTTATTTGAGTGAATCAAATAATTATTTGAATTTGATGGTTGAACCAATCAACCCAAGAACTAATCACGATATGGTTCTCTATCTTGTTTGGCAGACAATATTGTATTCCTCAAGTACAAGAGTAGTTTAAATAATTTTCCTTAAAATAGGAGTTTTTAATTTTTATGCTCTATCATTTCCTTTTGGTCCAAATTATAAATTGATTGTTGAGAAAATTATCTAGATTTGTGGTCATGTTTGGAGTGCTTATGTTAAAAATAAGTGCTTAAAAACAAGTGTTTATTAGAATAAGCACTTATTTGCATTTGGCACTCAACTTTTTCAAGTGCTTATATTAAAAATAAGCACTTATTTCATATTAGGCATTTGGTAGTCTTTTATTCCAATAAGCACTTAAATAAGCATTTGTGACTATTTTGTCCTTCATTTTCTTTCAAAATTTACAAAAGTAAAAGTACTTTCACGAAAGCACTTTAAGAAAGTACTTTTACGAAAACACTATAATCAAAGAACTTTCATAAAAGTACTTTTATGAAAGCACTTTTATGCAAGTACTTTTATGAAAGCATTTTTATAAAAGTGCATTTATGAAAGCACTTTTATGAAATTACTTTTATAAAAGCACTTTACAGAAGTACTTTTATAAAAATACTTTTAGGGAGCACTTTTACAAAAGTACTTTTACGAAAGCACTTTTACAAAATATACTTTTATAAAATTCAACTAGGGATAATTTTGGAAGAAAGAAAATTGAATAACTGCTTATTGTATAAGCACTTAATAAAAGCTGAAAAATTGGGCTTAAAAATAAGCCCTTATTTTTAAAATAAGCACTTATTTCGGGCTTATTTCCCAAACACCAATAAGTGCTTAATGGTGTGGTCTCGGCCCAAATAAGCACTTATTTTTAAGCACTCCCAAACATGGCCAAAGACTAGAAAAAAATAGATATTCAAGCAAAATTTTGAGTTACTAGACCCTTTAAAAATAATGGAATTATTACAAATACATGTTATTCATTAGGAAAATATAAAGAATCCAATAATACAATTAAAAGGGAAATAGTATTTAGAATGCTTAAGGGGGTATTCTACAACATGAATGATTTTTTTCATTTGTTCTTAAAATTGCCCCATCACCAAAAATAAATAAAAGCACGCTCTTGAATTGTATTTTTGTTTTGAAAGAAAAAACAAGTTGATTTTGTTTCAGAAAACGATATATGTTTTTGAAACTCCTAAAATAATGGCTTCTGAAAAAACAAATTTTGTAGCATAGAAATTATATGATTTAATGGAACATGATATTAAATATCCAAAAGAAAACATGCTTCTTTATACCATAATTGGAATAAGAAAACATGAACCAACAAGGGGGCTTGGCAAACCAACCTATCCTTTTAATTCAAGTAGGAGATCTTTGTGACCATTTGAACAACTACCAAGCTCAGAGGGGAACCCCACATTGTCGGGATACTCACAAAACAACCCTCAACCACCATGGGCTAGGAGACAGCTACAAGAAACACCTCTGGAAAGTAAGCATGGTAGGAGACTTGATGAATTGGCCACCCAACTAGGTGCCATTCATACCAAAATCAAAGAAGTAAAGGAAGGCAAAATGGAGGCCTCCTCAAGTCACACCACCTTGGTAGAGACTGTTTTAATCACCTAAGAGCACCTCCCTTCGAACTTCAAAGCTCCCAACCTGGAGACATATGATGGCAAGACCAACCTATAGGAGCACTTAGAATGTTTCTAAGCTAAGATCCTATTGCATAGGTTTTCCAACACCCTGATGTGTCAAGCCTTCCAGGCTACACCGAAGAAAGCAGCTCAATAATGGTTCTCTAAACTACCCCTTGCTCCATTAGTTCATGGGAGCAATTTATAGACATCTTACTCTCCCACTTTGTCAGCAGGCGATGTTGCCAAAAGACCTTAACAACCCTGACGTCAATAAGACAAAAGCTGGGCGAATTGCTCTAGGATTACATTCAAAGGTTCATTGTCAAGGCCCTTGAAGTCAAGGAGCTTAATCAAGTTGTGGTAGTAGTGGCAATCGCTAATGGTTTGAACTCTCCACCTTTTAATTTTTCCTTGGCTAAGAAACCACTCGAACCATGATTGAGCTCCTATCTCAAGGGGTTCGCCCTGCGGGTTGGCACAGTCCAACACGACTAAACCTGGTCACTATAGCAAGTGGGTTGTGCTAGGATCACCTAAACACCCGTGCCATGCTAGGATGGGTTTTGAGGCCTACAGGTTGGTACAATACAACACAACAAAGTGGGCCATGCCATCACAGCTTGGGTGCTGGCCTAACACACACATGCTATGAACGAGTATTATTAAAAGTGTGAATAGGTCTATATTCTAGATTTTTTTTACTAAAATACCCTTATTTTTTAAATTTGGTCTCCCTATATTATGAGGGCAAAAAAATATAATTAAAACTACTAATTTTATTAAGTTTATTATATTCCTCCTCATTAAGCCCTATATTTAAAGTATTGACTCCCATTTCCTTTCATTAAATCTTATATTTAAGGCACGTTAAATAAATGAGTTTTGTGGGATTTTTTTGACTAAAATACCCCTATTTATGAACTTAGTCCCTCTTTAACTATATGGGGAAAATGTAATTTAAAGTATTATTACTTTCCACTTCATTAAATTCCCTCTCATTAAGGCACTAAATCTCATTCTCTCTCTCTCTCTCTCTCTCTTTCTCCCCTTAAAAATTTTATTTGAAGTACTTTTGTTTCTCACCAATAAACTCTATAAATTAAATCTGTATCTAATATTTTTAATAATGTAAAACATATGTTCAAAACCAACATGAAAAATAATTAAATAAACCACCTTTTTGTGTAAGTGGCAAGTAAATAGTTCAATCATCCATGTCAAATGGGTCAACCAATGTTCTCATAATTAAATAATAAAAATTTAAAAATAAATATAAATACTACAACAATTATAAATGCACATCTCTAATACTATCTATTTATCATATCAAACAATAATAAGCATACTAAGGTTGTGCAACACTTTCTATTGGAAGGGTATGAAGCACCATGTCCAAGAGTTTACCAAGTCTTGCAATAAGTGACAATGTGTTAGGGGCAACAAGCCAGTCCACCTGCCCTCTTGCAACAATTTCTATTGCCCTCGCAAATATGGGGTGATATCTCCAAGGATTTCAATGGAAATGAAATACAAAATTTAAAACTAACCAAAAATGAAACCATTTTCCTATTTAAGTGGTGGGTCAATGGTTCAACCTTTTAGGTCAAATGGATCAACCCATGATATCATAAATGAATAATAAAAATAAAAAATAGATACACAAAAATTATTAAAAACATAAAAAAATATTAAAAAATTGGGTGCATCTCTAATATTATCTATAGGTCATATTATATAATTAAAGCATGTTGTCATAATTATATAATAAAAACACAAAAATTAGATAGAAATAAAAAGTATAGAGAAGACAAAAAATTGTCTATAATTTTTTTCACATTTTTTATTTTATATATTTATTATACTAAACAAAAATAAATATGATAAACTATAAGTATTTTTTTTATTAGCAATGAAAATGAAACATAAAATCTAAATCCACCATCACACCATTCTTTAATTACTTATCATTTTCAAATGGTTCTAATAAGGATGTTGGAATTATTAATGTTATTTGAAATTGCCACATGCAATGTACATGCATATTTACTAGTATGTGTGTGTGTGTGTGTGTGTGTTTGTGCATGTGTGTATAAATTTTTATTTTCAATTTTATTTTATAAACAATTATATACATCAAAATTTATATTGAATAAAAATTTAAGTTTTTTTCAATTATTTTCTATATTGTTAATTTATTTTAATTTTTACATTCTCATTTTCATTTTTCTAAAAACATGGGCCACCTATGACCCAACACAGCATGAGCCCACTTGGCAAATATCGGTAGAGGTGTCAGCGATGTTTGAAAATCCAATTTCCAATTCGAGATTCGATACAATCGAATCAAATTCGGATAATTCGAATATCTAATCGGTCGAATTTGGATATCCTATTCATACCAAATAGCTAATCAGATTCAAATTTGGATATAACCTGATTCGATTCAATAAATATCCGAATTCAACTGGTTATTTAATTCTTATATATAATATATAAATTTTTTAAATGTTTAATATACTTTATATAAATAAAATATATATTAATTACCTAAAATAGTTAATTAGTCGAATTCAAATTGAAAGGAAAATTTAATCAAATTCGAATTCGAATATTAATTTTCAATATCCATCGGGTATCGCGTCAAATTTGAATATCAAACTTTTTAATCGAATTCGAATTCGGATATTACCTGATCCTATTTACATCCCTATATATTGACTCAAACATTTGAAAAGATATTGAAGCATAGAACTGAGCAAATTTGATATCGACTACACACCTCGACCCACAATCAAAGCCCAGTCCTTGGCTAACTTCACCACAGAGTATACCTTCATTACACAGGGCCCGGCCCTAGAGCTTTAGATATGGACTCTCCATGTGGACAGTTCATCGAACAAACAAGGCAGTGGAGCCGGCCTCATCCTCCTCGGCCCAGACAACATAGTACTGGAGCATGCCCTCATATTCGAGTTCCAAGCTTTCAACAATGAACACCTCGACCCACAATCAAAGCCCAGTCCTTGGCTAACTTTACCACAGAGTATACCTTCATTACACAGGGCCTGGCCCCAGAGCTTTAGATATGGACTCTCCATGTGGACAGTTCATCGAACAAACAAGGCAGTGGAGCCAGCCTCATCCTCTTCGCCCTAGACAACATAGTACTGGAGCATGCTCTCATATTCGAGTTCCAGGCTTTCAACAATGAAGTCGATTATGAACCCCTCATCGCTGGACTTCGACTTGCCCTAGACCTCAGAGCCTGAAGAATAGAGGCGTTCAACGACTCTCAATTGGTTGTCAATCAGATCCACGTCTAGTTCGAGACACGGACACCTACAGTGGCGAGCTACCTACAAAAGGTGCAGGAACTCATCCAAAGGCTCGAGTAGTTCAACATACAGCAAATCCCCCGAGCCGAAAACATCTGAGTCGACACACTATCAAAGCTAGCTAGTTTGTCAAAGACCGACCTAGATTCCATGGTGCGGATAGACACTCTGGCCTAGCCGAGCATCACACCCATGGCCCTCCTTGTCCTTCCAATACAACATGGCCCATCCTGGATGGGTCTGATCACTTAGTACCTCTGGGATGGCACGCTCCCAGAAGATAGAACAGAAGCCAAGAAACTCCAGCACAGATTAGCCCAGTATTGCCTTATCCAGGGACAACTTTACCTATGCTCACATACTCCCCCATACCTGAAGTGTCTTCCCCCTTCCGAGGTCGACTATGTCCTTAGGGAAATACATGAAGGTATCTGCAAAGACCACCCCAACGCCTGTACCCTGGCACACAAGGCACTTCAGCAAGGATACTTCTGGCTAACCATGAAGCAGGATGCAGCCCAGCTCGTGCAGAAGTGTGACAGTTGTCAACGACACTCCAACCTTCACCATCAACCAGCGGTTCCCTTAAAGTTGATCACCAGCCCATGGCCGTTCGCGTAATGGGGCATGGGCATCCTCAATCCCTTCCTCACCGCAGTGGCTCAAAAGAAGTTCCTCTTAGTAGCAGTGGACTACTTCACCAAATGGGTGGAAGCCGAGGCACTAGCACGCATTATCAAGCATAGTGCCCGAAACTTTTTTTTTCAAGGTATTGTTTGCCGGTTCGGTATTCCGTAGGTCCTCATGACAGATAATGGGATGCAGTTCACTGACCGAAAGTTTGAAGTCCTCTATGCTGACCTGAAGATCGACCACTGCACCGCCTTTGTACACCAACCCCAGAGCAATGTGTAGACCGAAGTGACCAACCGAACCTTATTGCACGGCCTAAAAACCAAACTTGACCAGGCCAAGGGAAGGTGGGTCGAGGAGCTGCCGAGCATACTCTGGGCACACAGGACTACTCCGCGGATGGTGACTGGAGAGACACCCTTCAGCCTGACCTATGGGGCCGAAGCCATGGTACCCATGGAGATAGGCTCACCGACTCTCCAGATCGAACGTTACAACGAAGAGCAGAACGATGAAGACCTCCACGCAGAGTTAGACTTGGTGGAAGAAGCGTAGGACCAAGCACATATCAGGATAACAGAAAAATAGTAGAGGATGGCCAAATACTACGACTCAAAAGTCTAAAGACAGGAGTTCAAATCTGGTAACCTCATCCTCTGCAGTCATAGTGCCCACGTCAGGAGAAGGCAAGCTCGGACTAAACTGGGAAGGGCTATACAGAATCACTAGAGTGCGCTCGTCGGCTGCCCGAATCTCAACCAACTAGGCCTTCATGTTCAGGTACTCGACATGCTCTTTCTCATACATACTTCGCAGCTGCCGAACATGGTCAACCAAAGCGATCACCAAGCATGCATTCTATGAACAAGGAGAGATACATTAGCACGAAGAAACTCGACTTAGTCAAACAACAGAAGCAAGCCCAAACTTACCTTTGTTGGGGCCCTGATAAGGGAACATTCCAAAGTGCCACTCCCAATTTGCTTGGCACCCCCCCCCCCCGTCTCGAGCCCGTCTTTGCAGTGGACCATCCACCATGGCATGTGGATAGTCGAGTTGCTACCCCTGACTTCCATCCGCGGAGAAGGGGGAACAGTAGCCCGGTAAGTCTCTTTCGGGTCCACCAACGTCCTCATCGTCCCCCCACTACCAAGCCCTCTTCTGATGCTAGGACACCCTCTACAAAGACCTTGGTGGCGGAACTACCTCTTGGCGCGACTGGGGCCGTGCACCAGCCCGGTTCCATCTCAACTAACTTTCCTTCATTCTGCGGACAATCTCTTCTTCACTCGCCATCTCCATACCTACACCAAGGAATCGCGTCAGAACAAGCATAAGCTCAAAAATAAGACTAGACAAACAAACCAAAGAAACAAGACATACCAACCACCTTACACATCAACCCGATAAGAATCAACATCTCGGAACATGTGTACACCATCACATTGATCTCATCGATCATGTTCAGGGCCGATCTCTCCTCCCTGATAAGCTTGTGCCACTTAGGCTGCGAAACCTTCATCCTCGGCTTCTGTAGCATGGTTGGGAAAGGCAGGTCCTCGAGACAACACACAAAGAAAAACCCTTCCTTCCAGTGCTTCACTGAGGATGGAGCCCCGACCAACACCTTGATATTCTTCCTGGCCGAGAAATAGTAGTAACCGTGCTAGTGATGCTTCAGTTGGAGAAGGTAACTCACCATACCTAGGGTTAGCTCGACATCATGGACGAAGTAGTATGACATAAGTCCAAGCAAAGATCTAAAGGAGCTCGGCATCAGCTGCATTGGAAACACCCGATACCATTCGAGTACCTTGGCTACCCCTTCGTGCAAAGGGAACCTTAGCTTGACTTCCAAGCTTCTCTCATACACACACACCTCGCCCAGTCGAGCATCCGTTGGCCTCTTGTCAACCTGCAGACACCTCATCTCAAACTCCTCGGGAATGTCATACGAGGCTCGGATCCAAGCCATGTCCCCGAGAGTCAAGCCATAAGGGGTGGTCCCAAACCAATGACCAGCCTGCGCAAGAAGTTCTACTTCCATTCTCGAAGGACCAACCTTGGCCTCCTCAACCTCGGCGGGTCTTCCCGACTCTACCCCCTCAATTTCCTTGGCCCCAGACTCATAATTGGAACCACTAGAACTAGAAGAAGAACCAGAAGAAGAAGAAGAAGAAGAAAAGAAGAACGGGAAGATGAGGAAGACATCTTACCGAACTTTGGAATTAGAGTAGAAATTGAGCAATTCCAACAACCCCTCGCTGAGCTCCCTAAGTACTCTCTCTCGCAAGTGACAAAGGAGAAATGCCCTTCCTCCTCTTTTTATAACCTCCAAAGGCACAAATTGAAGCCAGATCAACGGTAGAGATCAAGCGCTGCTCTGACAAAGCCTGGGAAGACCAATCGATGCGGTTGTCACCGCACGCATGAAGCCTCGGGAATCAAAGCAACATTCTTGACAAGCAATGGTACAAGCATTAACTACACTGGTTTGCCCCGAAGCACCGGTCCAACCAAATCTACAAACCTCCTCGATGAACCCGACGTTGAACTTGATACACCTCGATCTCCGACCAAAGAGCCTGCGCTGCACCCCGACCAGGCACTCCTCCCTTCGACTTCAAAATTGGAGGAGAGGTGTTCGGATTCCAATTTCAAGTCTAAGTTTCTCAGCTGAAGAATAAAGAACCCTTTAGCAACGCAGCACAACCAAGCATCAGAGAAGCCCAGACTCCGAAGACCAATTGAAAGCTCCCCGGTGCCTAACCGAAGTAAACGACCACACAATGCCTCAACCGAGCACTCCTCTCCTCGACTCCAAAACTAGGGGAGTGGTTTGGATTCCAAAATTATAATTCCCGAAGTTCCATAGCCAATGATCAAAAAACTCCTCAGCCGCATCACGCATTACGCGGACACCAAGCTCTAACAAGCACTGAGGAATACTAAGTGGACCAAATGCTTAACCAAGACTTCAACTTGGAGTTCCTCAACCAAGAAATAAAGCACCCTACCGCAATACACCTCGGATGAGCACTTCATTCCTCGACTTCAGAACTGGGGGAGTGGTGTTCGGGTCATAGTTGAGTTGGCCTTAAATGCCACATGGCCACCCAGTCAGCATGGCCATGTCGGCATCGCCCGGCCATGCTATGATGCTATTGCATGGGTTTTTATGATGCCCTGTTATGCCAAGCCTTCTAGGCCACATTGAAGAAAGCAGCTTAATGATGGTTCTCCGAATTGCTCCCACTCGCTTCATTAGTTCATGGGATCAATTTGTAAACCTCTACCTTTATCACATTGTCAATTGATGATGTTGCCAAAAGACCTCAACAATCATGATGCTGATCAGACAAAAGCTGGATGAGCCACTCTAGGATTACATTTAGAGCTTCAATGTCAATGCCTTTGAAGCCAATGAGTTTGATAAAGCCATGGCGGTAGTGACAGTCACCAATAGTTTGAATTCTTCCTTTAGTTTTTCCTTAGCTAAGGAACCACCTCGTACCATGGTTGAGCTCTTATCTTACACCAAAAAATATATAAATGCTGAAGAGGCCCAAGCTAGCAAGCAAGTTGTGGAGGAAGGTAGGAAGAGGAAGTAGGGAGTGCAAATGGATCGAATCATATCCAATCTTATTTTGGTAAATATCCCCCTTTTTGGATTTCTAGATTGGATTGGATAAATATTATCCAACTAAAAAGTATATCAAATTCAGATCACTCCTCTTGATTTGAAAGAATCTAATGGATTTCAAGATCGGATTGTATAAATATGACCCAATTAAAAAGCAGATCAAATTCGGATCACCCCTATTGATATGAAAGAATCTGATTCGGATTCGGATATACCTTCATACGTAGATTTGTTCTATTTGCATCCCTACCTTAGAGGAAGGATAGGATGAGTTAAGGCTTGGAAACTCACAATCCAAGATAAATCATCCAAGTAGGTACCACCCTCGTATGAAGCCTACACTCCATTGAACACCTCCCGAAGTCACATCCTTATGCAGTTTGGAAAGCAAAACTATGTAGAATGGCCTACAAAAAATGAAGAAAAACCCAACGAAGGGAAACTACGACAAGTATTGTAAGTACCACCAAGGTATCGGCCATGACATGAATGAGTGCCGAGAACTTAAAAATAAGATAGAAGCTCTAATAAAAAAAGGTACTTGAAAGACTTCGTTTGGAAGGATAAAAAATCCGGATTGACCTCAAAGCAACCTGACCTCATAACCAATAGGCTCCTAGTTGGGGTCATTAATGTAATATCTGGTGGCCTACTAATAAGCAGAGAAAGCTCTTTGTAGGGGTTGGGGTGTTTACGGTTCGGTTAACCAAATCATGGGCCTTTTTTTGTAACCGAACTGGTACTATTGGCTTTTGGAAAATCGATAATTGAAACCGAACCAAAACCAATTGGTTAACTAGTTGACCGGTCCGGTTAACCATCGATTCGGTTTGTCAGTTTTTTATTTTTTATTTTTTATAATATATATTATAAATATATATATATATATATACATATGTAATAAAAATTTATAAATATATATTGGTGAGGGCAGATTTTCCCTCCATTGACATCATGACACATGGCATATTAGAACAGTTGGACTACATCCAACATCACCTAGGCGACACACTTGCCTTAGTCAAAATGAGGTCCCAACTGGAGACTAGGGCTGTTCATAAGAAGATCCAACCCGACCAAACTGACCAACCTGGACTAACCCAACCCGAGTTGGCCGGATTTTCTTCAGCACTGGTCAGTTTTAAGTTATAAAAAATCATAAACCGATGATTCAGTTCTGTTTCGGTTTTTATGTGTGAAAACCAAAACCAACCCGAACTGAACCGATTTATCGTTGTTTTCTTTGTCTATTATGGTCTTTCCGGGCCAGTTGAAAGGATTTCAACACAAAGATTTGAATATTGCTCTTATTCCATCAAGTTAATGTACTCTATAATCGCAAGTAGTTTGACAAATCTTTGCTGGATGTTTCGCCATATTCAAGATGGGGTCTGGGAGGTGGTAAAGATAGCGTTGCTTGATAATCACAAATGAAGCATAAATGATTACTTGAATCATTGTTAAACTCCACCTGTTGGACATATTTCAGTAATGGCTATATTAGTCAATGCGAGAAAATTCAAAATTGCAGTGACCAAAAGTTGTAAAATTCTGACCTTATCCAGTTTTCACCGTGGTTTGGATGAGGAATGAACGAGCTGTTGTTCCTTGATGAATGTGTTATTTACGTTGACCATTTTTGTATCAAATAATGTTATACGGTTTATTAATGCCTGATATTTGTCTGCTTTTTCTTAGGGATATGTTGGAAACAAAGCAGCTGTCTTTCCTCTTCAACTGCTGGGATATGACGTGGACCCAATTAACTCAGTGCAGTTCCCTAATCACACAGGCAAGCTGCTTTATATACGGTGCGAGCTTATCTGTCAATCTGTATAAGTTCATGGCTGCATGCAATTGTAGTCTGGATGTAAGGCAGGAAATTTTCTTAACAAATATGGGATTGTGCAGGATACCCGACGTTTAAAGTCCAGGTTTTAAATGGACAGCAACTGTGGGATTTAATAGAAAGTCTTGAAGCAAATGATTTATTATACTATACTCATCTACTTACAGGTATGAATGGCTTTATGTATTGCTTGCATTAATGGTAATTCATGGCTTTGAGTATTTTGTTTTCCTTCTTATTTTTGGGATAGTAAATTCTTTTGAAACATCAGAAGCGGAAGATTTGTCAAATTCTTCAAAATAGTGAATTATGCTTGTGGTAAACCAGGGAGGGGTTATTCATCAAAAAACAAAAAAAAAAAAAAAAAAAAAAACAGGGAGGGGTTGCCAAAACCAAGAGCTTGTACATGCGCACAGGACTTACATACAAAGTTAGGCCCTATAACCCAAAAGCTTAAGCTATTAGGTTGTGGGTCAATCTTGTGTATAGGTTTCTTGCCTCTCTTATCCCTTTCCAATGTGGAACACCATCCACTAATACGTGAATCCCAACAATCTCCCTCTTTTTCTTTGAGAGAAGTTAACTGATTTCATTAAAAGAAAGAGGGGTACACAAGAAGGTGTACAAATACAAAATAGGGGCCAGACCCTTGAGAATTACACAGGGAAAATTATCACAATACAAGGTCTCTAGAATGATACCTATTTTTGCTAAACCATCTACAATGGCATTTAGCTCCCTTGGAATCCAGTATAGAGAAACATTCGTATGAACCAATAGGTCCCTTGCCTCTGTTAAAAAGTGACTAAGCCTCCATGGTCCAGCCTCCTATTGTCCTAACCATTTTATAGTATTTGCTGAGTCACCTTGAATGGAGAACTTCTAAATACCTAGTTTGCTGATTAGGTGAATCCCTATAAGAGCTGCTAACACTTCTGCCTTTGTGGAGTCATCTATCCAAATCGGACCATTGTATACCCAAGTTACTTCCCTTCTTAATGAGGGAATTTGGGGGGGGGGGGGGGGGGGGGGATTGGAATAGAAGGGGAGGGGATAAGGTCCTAAACATTGATTCCTATGAACTCCTCTGAGCTGGAAGTCCACAAATTACAGTGATAAGTGATGTGGTTGATCAGCTCACCCTTAGATTTTACCTTATTTTCAAGCAGTCGATTGTTCCTTTCCTCCCAAATTCCCCAGAGCATAGCATGAAGTACTATCAGCCATTAAGCCTTACCTCTCTTGCTCAGACCTCTTCCCAACTATAGCCAACTAGCTGTAGGAAGAAGTTCCAGATGTTGCTGGTTGCCTGGCAATGTATGAAGAGGTGGTTAGTTGTCTCTCCCTCACAGAGGCAGAGGATACAAATGTGAGGGGAGATAAAAAGCATTCTAAGGTTTTTCTTCTACAATAGCTCGCAAGTGTTTACTCGATGCAGACAAGCCTCCCAAACAAAGAAACTCAATCTTGAGGGGACAAACTTGCACCAGATCTTCTTGAAAGGGAAGTCACAGTCTCTGTTTCCTGCAACCAGAGCTTCGAAGAAAGACTTGGACAAGAACTCACCTCTGGGGTGGGGTTTCCAGACTCGGGAGTCTTGGGAGTTTGGAGAAATGTAGACTTCTCTAAGAGAGAGGATGAGGTTAGTTATCTCACTGATCTCTAGTTCCCTTAAGGCTCTTATGAGGCTCAAGTTTATGTTGCTTCCATTGGGAGAATTGGGGAGGCATTGAGAGATGGTTGCATCTTTGTTTAGGGTAAGGTTGTAGAGCCTAGGATAAGAATTTGCTAATGTGGAATTACTCCACCATAGATCCGTCCAAAAATTTATTCTCATTCCATTACCCACCCTAAATCTTATGAAAGAAAGAGGTTGTGAATGGAAATTATGCCTTTCCAGGGATTTGAGGAAGCTGATCGGTTTGAGCACAAATTGCAGTTCCAACCATTTGCATTTAACCCATACTTGTTGGTGATGATGGCTGCCCAAAGGGAGTTAGATTCAATGGGGAATCTCCAAAGGGAGTTAGATTCTTCCCTTTTAGGAGTCCAATTCCCAGTCCTCTAGCCTCTTTTGGTTTGTAGACTTAAGTTCAATTTACTAGATGCCCTTTCCTAACATCTCCACCTTCCCATAGGAAATCTCTTTGAAGTTTCTCGATCTGTGATCTGATTTTGGCAGGAATCTGAAACATTGAAAGGAAATAGACGTGCATGTTTGCAAGGGAAGCCTTAATGAGGGTAAGTCTACCCCCTTTTGAGAGATAACAACTTTTCCAAGTAGCTAACTTCTTTTCACATTTTTCCATCGTTGGCTCCCAAAAATTTGGATTTTTTGGATTCCTGCCTAGGGGCATGCCCAAATAAGATAGGGGGAGATTTTCCACTCAGCAACTCAGAGTTTCCTTGAAATTTTCTAGGAGGGAATCTTCAATTTAGTTTATAGCTGCTAGGCTACTCTTTGAGTAATTTACCTTCAACCTAGAGACTAAAACAAAACATTGAAGCACTTTTCACATTTAAAATATTCTCCAAATTGGCTTCCAAGAATAGGATGACATCATCTGCAAATAGGAGATGGGAGACATTTATGACATATCTTCCTACCTCAAAACCTTTGATTAAGTTAAGGTTTTTGGCTTTCTCCATGAGCTGGCTAAAGACACCCATTACCAAAGTGAAGAGGAAAGGGGAGAGAGGACAGCCTTGCCAAAGACCCCTACTAGCTTTAAAGTAGCTTTTGGACTTTCCATTGATCATGATCGAGAACCAGGTTGAACTTATACATCCTTTCATCCACTGCAGCCATTTCGTTCCAAAACGCCTCAACTTAAGAGCTTGGAGAAGGCAGTCCCAATCTACTTTGTCGTAAGCTTTTTCAAGATCTAGTTTCACAAGGAGTCCCATCCTTCCACTCTTCCTTCTATCTTCGATAACTTCATTTGCAATTAGGATGCTGTCTACAATCTATCTTCCTTTCACAAATGCAAATTGATTTTGAGAAACCAGCTCTTTTAGGACTTCTCTAAGTCTTTTTGCCAACACCTTTGCCAGAATTTTGTACACACTCCCTATAAGGCTTATTAGTCTATAGTGTTTCACTTCCAAAACACCATTTTTCTTAGGGGTGAGGCAAATAAAAGTAGAATTAATTCCTTTGTTTACAATCGCTGTGGAGTGGAAGTCCTTAAAGACCTCTAGAAGATCCATTCTTACAACTTTCCAATATATCTAAAAGAAGAAGATTGGGAAACCATTAAGCCCAAGGGCTCTATCTCCATCCATAACGAAGATTGCATCTCTTATTTCTTGCTCCTCAAATTCCCTTTCAAGCCAAATTTTCTTATCTTCTGCTAGAATCGGTCCTTCCCAACTTCTTAAATTAAACTTCCTAACATTTTCCTTAGAATAAAGATTTTTTAAGTGGTTTAAAAATGCCTCTGTGATTTCTTCTGCATCTTCCACCTCCCTCTGATCCACCTTAATTTTTGAGATGAGATATTTTCTATGCCTACCCGATGCATAGCTGTGGAAGAATTTTGAGTTGTTATCTCCTTCCTTTAGTCATCTGACCCTTGACCTCTGCCTCCAAAAGATTTGTTCTTTTTTTATTACCTTTTCCCAAGAACTCCTTAGACCATCTCTCCTACTTCTTCCTTCTCCGTCTAGAACTCCTAATTGCTCCTTTTTATCTAAATCTTCCAGCTCTAGAAGGATGGCATTTTTTTCCTTTGCAAACGATTTGAACTCTTCTCTCCCCAAGGATCTCAACTTTCTTTTTAGGAATTTCAGCTTTTGCAGTCTATACCCAGCCCAGCCTTTGACTCTACACTGCTCCCACCAGGAAGCTACATTTTTGTGGAAATCTTTATGAAGAGTCCACATTTTCTTCAGTCTAAATGGGGGTTTACCTTTCAAGACCAGGTTTGTTCTTAGGACTAAAGGCTAGTGGTATGAAGTGCAACGAGGTCTAATTTCTTGGAGAAGATTTGGGAACTGATTAGACTAAACAACCAATGAGATGCACTTTCCAAGAACCTAAATAATCACTTCTCCTAAAATTTCTCCTAAACTACCTCCTCCACTTTCTCCAAAAGTATCTCTAATTCTTATTTATCTCGAAAGTTATCCCAAATTTAGTAGAGAGTTTCTCTCCTAAATTATCTCTAATTCCTATTTATCCTCTCCCCTACTTTTTATCTATATCTATCTAAAGAAAGTTTGATTAAAAAATTTAAGAATTATTTAAACATTCTAAAAAAATTATATAATAACTTTAAAATATCTATGGAAAACACAAAAAAAAAATTATATTTTTATAAAATATATCACGAAATTATGTACTAACAATTTAAAATATATCATGGCCCAACCATCAGCCCAGCCCAGCACGGCCCATATTATATTATATATATATATTTATATAATATTATATAATAATATATCAATAAAATAAATATTTTTTTTAATTTTATTATACTAATTTATTTAATTATTGTATATATAATTTTCACCAGGCTGACCCCCAAAATTTTCACCGGGGAGAGTAGCACGGCCTATGGGCCAGCTCAGCACGGCCGGCACAAAGTGCGAGCCGCTCACGGGCCATGCTGTGCTGGCCCGGCACAACCCACTTTACACCTCTAATTGTAGGTACATGGTGGTCCCTTATCAAAACAGAGAAGGTGTTAAACTAATACTTTGTGAATGCCTATAATGAGTCCATAACTCATCACACATCTGCGATGAGTTCATAACTCATCACACATTTGTGATGAATTCTTAGCCGAAACAGGTTGCGATGAACTTTGGACCCACGCAGACAGAACCGCGATGAGCTTTGGTCCCATGTGGACTTTCGATGAATTTAAAGTCATTACAGAATTGCGATGAGCACAGACTCACCACAAATTAGAAACAAATAATAGAAACACGTGCATCGTTAAGTAACGCACATGACGGGACACAACGTAAGCCTAACGAGGGTGCACAAGTTAAATAGTAACACCACCCATGCCACATCTTTTTAAAATGGTCATGAAAGGAAGTAGCACACGTGTATTATGAGAATCCTCAAATGAAGAGAAAATTCGTCCTTGAGATATCTCATAAGACACATGACAAAACCTTAGCAGTGTTCCCTAACAACTAACACCAAATCCAAGATTCTCTTTCCTAATGGGAATCAAACACTTTTGGCTCCTTCCTTTTGGGATCTCGAGATCTCTCCTTATAAATAGGGGTCTAATTCATATGGGAAAATAAATTTAGAAATGAAACAATAGATTTATGAAATGAAACATATTAGACTAAGAAATATGGGAAATTTCTCACTTTTCATATTAAAAATTACATTTAAAATATAAAATATTAATATATATCCATGGTTAGGTCGTTCAGTTTTGGTCGGTTTACAAATGGCCAAAGTGAAACTGATCCAACTTGGTTGAATTGGGAATTTTTTGAACCAAATCCGACATAAAATACTAGAAAACAAATCAACTCGGGTTGAGTTGATCGAGTTGGTTGGTTTTATAAGTTTGATGAATAAACCTAACTAAAATTAATTATTGTTATTTTTGTATTATAAATTATAAAAATTTTATTAAAAGTAGTATACAAAATATGAATAATTATTAATTATTTAAAAAGTTAAAAATATAAAACAATTATATACTCTTATGTGTTTCTATTAGGTCATTTACTAGAACACACCTTATACTTCTACATATTTACTTAAACCTACCTTATAGTTTCATTTTTTCTAAAATATCCCATATATTTTACAATTTATTTACTTAATAAACCTTCCATTAATAAGGAGTGTTTGTTTTGCCATTACACCCATGATTTTTTATTACAAAAAATACCCTTAACACTTTTTTATACAAAAACAAAATAGGCCAAATATAGCCAATGGAGTGGTTGCTCGTGTCTTAAGGGCAAAATGATATTTTTATTTCTATTTTCTTTTGACTAAATTTATTGAAATGGACATTAGAGTCAACACTGTCATTTTCTACTATCATCTAATGGAAGATTGATTAAATCCATTGCAAATTATAAGTAGTGTTTTAGTAAAATGCTAATTATAAGGTAGATTTTTAGTAAATGACACTTTCTATTATTTAACTTTTGCTTAATAAATCTCGTGCACTGCACGGGTCCCCACTAATATGTTATTATTTATGGGAGATGTTCCTAATGCATGATGGGATGTGCCTGTGAGGTCATTGCAAGGCGCCCTGTGTAAGGAGAAGATCCCACCTCATTACTTAGTTACACGTTGTCCTCGAACTTCTAATCCAGTTTGATCATTCTTTAGCTAGATTTGCTCTATCTTGTTCTAGGACCATCTTTGACTCTATTGCCTACCGTTATTGAAAACCATTTTCCCATGGATGTAAGAGAGTAATTGTTGAATGGAATTTACCTACGGGTTTTATTTCTCAAAAATAAAATAAAATAAAATTCAGTTGAATAACTGTTGTCAAGTGGCCCCCCATTTGGCAACTTGAAAAGAATTAATTCATTGTAAGACTTCATTTTGTAGCAATGTGAAAATACATTATTTATGCATGTTACAAATGCAATAGTTGTGGGTCACCTTGTTTATGATATTGATTGATTAGCTCTATGTTTTTCCAATATCATGTCTTTCAGGTATCATCAATGTTTATAGGATTGGACCGGGCATTGACCCGGTAAAGGCAGAGGTTCACGGGTCAAAGGTCAGACCAAGATCGAATGGGAGGTCAAATCATGTTGATGTAATAACTAGAGTTTCACCAAGGTGATAGAATGGGAGGTCAAATGAGGTGATAGAATGATTATCTCGTTATGATTGGACCCCTATTTATAGGGAAAGATCCCAAGGTCCTAAAAGGAAGGAGCCAAAAGTGTTTGATTCTCATTAGGAAAGGAATATTGGATTTGGTGTCAGTTGTTAGGGAACACTGCTAGAGTTTTGCCATGTGTCTTATGAGATATCTCGATGATGAAATTTCCTTTCGTCTGAGGATTTTCATGATACACGTGTGCTACTCGAAGGGATGAGAGATCCATCATATGGATGGCCGAACCTTGCAGGAAGGTTGGGCAAAATTTCAAAAAGTTTTCTCTCCCATCCGGGAATTGTATTCCCTAATTTAGAAAACTGCATTTTCAATGTCCGTTCTTAAATCAAAACCGGACCCGATCTTAAACCAAAAGGGAACTGAGGGATATACTTAATACGAAGTAAAAGGAACTCCCAACGTAGGTGTTCACGCCCAAAGAAGATACCAAATCCACCTCCACTGAAGATGACACAACGTATGTTGAGGCAGGATCAGCAAGAACCTGGGATTATTCACCAAGAATCAAGCAAGGTGGTGTGAGCACGATTTCTGATTGTTTCTTCACCAAGAAACAATATCAAGAACACTTCTTGATCATTGAGGAAGCGAAAAGACTACAGAGAGAGTTGTGTTTGTTCTGTGGAATTCGCCCCCTATTTATAATTCTTTCAAGATCAACTTCCTAATCTGATTAGGAATGAAATTTCCTCATCTAAATCTTGTATTTAGGTTTGGACTCTCAGATTGATAAGACTTGTCTTATTCAACTGCTAATTCCAATCAGATTATAAAACCAGAATGACCCAATTTAATTAAACCATTTAAGCCTAGTTCAAAATGGGCTTTAGGCCCATTAAGTCATATTGCTTACTTAACCCATTAAGTTTGGTTCTCTTTGTATAGCCTGGGACCCTAGCATTGATCTACGCATCAGACACATGGGTTCAACCTAGCCTTTGTTACAAGGCCTGGCTGAATTCACTGTAGGTCATAGTAAACCCCTGAGTCCATCACCATGGGCTCTTAATGGGTCCAACATTTACACTAAATGGTCCTTGGGTCAAGCCATCTTGTGAAAACCCCAGGATTGTGGGCAAATGCAAGATTAGCCCATCAGGTATTATCCTCAATGGTCTTACACTTAACCTCTCAGCCCTTAATAATCAAACATTGTTCGACAAGAAAGGACCTCTCCCTCGGCTACAAACTACAGTGCTGCACTCTCTACTCACATGGATCCTGGGAATTAAAACCTTTTTGCAAACAATTTGAAACCATAATATATAAGTATATCTCTATATAAATATATTTTGCAAAACCAAATTTCAAACACATTTGAAATCCACTATCAACAGTTTAGGTTTCCATCAAAGAGAGTGCATTCCCCGATCATTCATTTTGTCCGACAAAGGGGCTGATCCTGTCACTATGAGCTTGCGCACCCTCATTAGGCTCACGGGGTGTCTTGTCACACGCATTATTTAACAATGCACATGTTTCTAATCTACGTTGAGTTTGTGCTCATTGTGATTATGTGATAAGTTTAAACTCATCGCAAGTCCGTGCAGGTCTAGAGTTCATCGGGGTTCTGTGGTGGATTTAAACTCATCATAAGTCCATGTGGGTCCAAAGTTCATCGTGACCTATTTCAGCTATGAGTTCATCACAGATGTGTGTGAGTTATGAACTTATTACAAACATTCACATAGTATTAGTTTGACACCTCCTCTGTTCTAATGGTCAAAGTGACCACCATATACCTACAATTACACTATAATTTTTAAAATTTAATTTAATTTTTAAGTTTAAATCTTTTGAACCGATTGACCTTTTGTGAAAACTGACCCAAACTGATACAATTTGAGTGGGTCGGTTTTCACAAAAGGTCAGTCGGCTTCAGTTGACCAACTCCCTAACCTAACCAGGTCAATTTGATTGGCCAAATAGTCTACGACCGGTCCGAACCAACTCATGAACACTCATAATTTTAGGTAAATAATAGTCTTATCTCCGATAAATAACAATAGTTTAATCTCCAATAATTGTTAAAAATTTATAGCGAAAACACATATTTATTAAAAATATATTGATAATGAAAAAATACAATAAGTACACTAAAATTATATTAGCTTAGTCAATAAATAGTATAATCTCAAATAATAGTTTAATCTCTAATAAATATTAATTAATAAATAAGCTATAACAAAAATACAATAAGTACAATAAATTAAATTTAAAAAATTCAATTATAGTAGTTTAATCTCCAATAATTATTGAAAATTTTCTGTTAAATAACAACACAAAATAAATTAATACATAATCATTGAAAATACATTTATCACAAAATACAATAAATAATTACTGAAATACAATGAATATTAATTTTAGTAGATATAATTATATAATAAATACAAATTAAGAGTTCAAAATTATTATTAATAAATATTAATGTTTTTGAAAGTTATTTTCTCGAATTATTACTTGATATAAGTGAAATTATTTATTTACAATGTTATGTAAAAATATTAAAATATTATTAATTTCAATATTATGTTATAATTACTTTTCTACTTTTCAGATTTTTTTAAATTTATTACATAATTTCTTTATTTTAACTATTTAAAATATAGTTATGTTAAATATTTTGTTATTTAAATATATAAATAATATGTAAAATATTTAAAATTTAAAATATTAATTATTTATTGAATTTAATTATCCAAAAAATCAAAATTTATACTATTATTACATAATTTCATATTAATTTTGTGATATATTAAATTATTATTAATTTTATATTATGTTGTAATTATTTTTATACTTTGAAGAAATTTTTTAAATTTATTACATAACTCTGTTATTTTAACTATTTAAAATGTAGTTATGATAAATATTTTAATAATCTATAAAATATTTAATTTTTTTTGTTATTTTAATATTATTTATTTAAAGCTATTACATATTATTAAATAGTTGGCAAACTTTTAAATTGATAATCCGAAAAAACATAATTTAAATTGTTAGTACATAATTTTGTGATATATTTTGTAAAAATATAAAATTATTTTTTTGTGTTTTTAATAAATATTTTAAATTTATTATATAATTTTGTTAGAATATTTAAATAATTATTAAGTTTTTTTAGTCCAAACTTTCTTTAGATAGATATAGATAAAAAGTAGGGGAGATGATAAATAGGAGTTAGAGATAATTTAGGAGAGAAGCTCTCTACTAAATTAGAGATAATTTTGGAGATAAATAGGAATTAGAGATAATTTAGAAGATAAATAGGAATTAAAGATAATTTTTGAGAAAGTGGGAGAGGTAGTTTAGGAGAAATTTTAGGAGAAGAGATTATTTAAGTTCTAGGAAAGTGCATCTCATTGGTTGCTTAGTTTAATCAAGATATATTTTAAAACAAAAGAAAATAAGAAAAATAAAAAACAGAGAAAATAGATAAATAGCTTCTCTAAAAGGAGAGATATGCTGACATGGATGGACCAATTATAATATATATATATATATATATATATATATATATATATATATATATATATATATAGATAGATAGATAGATAGATATATATAGATAGATAGATAGATAGATAGATAGATAAGTACAAATGATTTTCTGGTTTGTACTTAAATCGCCAATGTTGTTGAAAGTTTTAGTAAAGTTGAAATTTCTCTCCATCATAAACTCTATCTTTTCTTCCCAATGATATGATGATATCAATCCACTCTCTATCATAAGAAAGCTTTCTCTATACAATTGTCAGTGTTGCATAGTCTTCGAACTCCATAAGGCTGCATTAGGGGCAGGGGTCAATGTGAGTGTATCATCAAACTCTGTTGAGGTGGGATCAACGTGAGTAGATCATTGGACTTTGCCATTGAGGTGGACCAATGTGAATATATCATATGAATTCTATCGTTGAGGCAGTGTTATGGTCCTAAATGGTTAAGGATTTTGGCGTATTGGTCAAGCGTACACAACAAATAGATCATTCTAATTATATTAACAAAAATTAGCGGGGACCCATGTGATGTATGGGTTTTGTTAAGAAAAAGTTAAATAGTAGAAACACGTAGGAGTATATAATTTTTTATATTTTAGCTTTTTAATAACCAATCCGATTGAACTCGATCCAAGTTAGTCAGTTTTCTAGTATTTTCTGATTGGTTTTGGTTTAGCAATTTTCCATATTTTTTAGTCTAAAATTTTTTATATCATAAATTTAAATTTTTAATAATTTTTTATTAAATTTAAATTAAATTTTTTGAACAAACAAACCAAACCAAAAATAGACCCAAATTGATACAACCTGAGTTGGCATGTTTTCACTAATGGTCAATCATTTCAGATGACAACTCTTGACCTAACCAAGTCAATTTGGTTAGCGAAACAACCTGCAACCGAATTGAACCAATCCTTGAACACTCCTAATTTTAGTTAAATTAATAGTCTAATTTCTAATAAATAACAATAGTTTATTGACTAATTTAAGTATATATATAAATATAGGGAGAATGACGATTCAGCCCAGGGTCAGAATTTGTAGGCCCAAAGTACAGTTGGGGTAGGTTCCAGCTCAAAATTGATGTCAATTCACGGGCGGGCATTGGTGTATAGAGTGGGGGGTTTTAACATTTTGAATATTTATAGATCTACAGTGGAATTCAGAAATCTGGATTGGGCCTGTCTGTACTTTTCCGTATAAATATATAATGAATGTACACTATTATTGTAAAATTATTACTAATAAATAACTGTTTTGAAAGTTATTTTCTATAATTATTAATTGATATAAGTGAAATTAGTTTTTTACAATATTATTAAGTAATATTGTTATTTAAAATTTTAACATATTAATTATTTATTGAATTTAATAATCCGTAACAATTTGTGTTGTCCCTTCCAGAGCCCAGCCCAATCAATCTAAGCTTAATCAACTTGCAAAGTTATTATGACATGGGCCTGAATATCCCAATTCCATCCCATGAGTTGTTGTTGGGTTATGGCTAACATTTGATATTTTACAAATGTATTTTCGGCTCTGACAGCCCCCCTGAAAATTATGAAAAGGCTAATTTTCGACCCTAAATAATAAAAAAAGCCATTTTCTACTGGCCATTTGTAGGTAAGATAGAAGAGTGGTCCATTGACCAGTTCCTAGGTAAAATGGTTCAACCGCCTAAGTATAAAATGGAACTAGACAATTGATCGATTTCTTGGGTCAAATGGTTTGATTGCTTAGAAATTTTAACTTGGTCAACAAACCATTGACCCAAATGGTTGAACTGTTAAACTGTTTGATCTAGTAAATGATTTTTGGGTCATATTCTATTTTTCAAAATGTCATGGGTTGATCCATTCGAACTAGACAGTCGAGCCATCGACCCAGAAATTCGATGGCCAAAGTGGTTTCATTTTGGGTTGGCTTCTAAAACCTTGCTTAATTGACTTAATTACTTATTTAGATTGATTAGATTGTTTATTTTATTTAATTAATTAACTACATTTTCCTAATTAATTTAATTTACTTATTTAATTACCTAATTATCTTAATTATTGTAATTTATTAATTTACTTAATTAAGTAAATTACTAAATTACTATAGGGTCACTTAATTAGATCTTGAAGTAATTTACTTAATTAACTTGTTAAAGTGGCCCATTTTCATACTTTAGGGTCGAAAGTAGCCTTTTCAAACTTGAGCAGTGCCACATAACATTATCTAATGGATTTGTTGATGTCATTCCAAACACCATATGTTTCTGCCTATAATTGGCATTTTCACCAAAATTTAGGGCGGAAAATGGGTTCGCAAAGTTCGAGGGTTGTTAGAGCCAAAAATCCTTTTACAAATTTACAACTAAACATACCCAACCTGAGAATAATATTAAGGGTCCATTTGGTTCATAGATAGGATTGGAATTGGAATCAAAACCACTTGTTCTTGACGCCTGTTGAGTTTAGGTGGGAACCGAAATCAACTAAAATTTGTTTATTTTGTACTAGTGTATTTATTATTTTATTATTACTTTATTAATATTTTATGAATATATAATTAATATTTTATTAGTATTTAATAATACTTTAATTATTAAATTCATTCACAATTTATTATTTTATTATATATTATTATATTTGTATTAGTTTATTAATATTCAATTATTTTTGTAGTATTATTTTAAAATTAATTTCTTATTATTTCCTAATTAATATGTTAGTATTGTATTATTACTTTAATTAGAATATATTAATAATTTATTTATACTTAAATATTGTTATCATTTAATAAATAATATCTTTGCTTTTTTATTTTTTATTTTGAATTTATTAATTTTTATTATAATACTATTATTTTATTAATATTTTACTAATATTTTGGTAATAATTTATTAATATTTTATTATTTTATTATTGATATATTATTATTTTTATTATTAATTTAATAATATCTTACTATTTTAATAATATTAGGTTTGGGGTTTTTTTTTTCACGAGTTCTTTATTTCTTGATAGAGTCTAGAATGGGAATTACATTCCTTATGGGAGCTTGGAATGGCCATTCCTCCATATGGAAGAATTCCGTAAAGCCAAGAATGGGAATTAGAATCTCATTATGACCAAACCAACGTTTGGAATTGGAATGGACCCATTCTGGTTCTGATTTCAAACACCTATTCTAGGAAATCAAATGGACTCTAAGTGAAATCACATCCTCCAGATATTTTTTTTATTTCGTACGAATAGAAATTTGTCATGCTATTTAAAATATCACTTTAATTTTGAAATAATTTTGAAATCAGAATAACAAGCTGGTTAACAGATTAGATTGATCTAGTACAATTTTCAATAAGAAAAGTACAAACTCTGATCTTCTACCCACATGCTGTACATTTGGAAGATCTTTCCTATTTACAATTTACCATTCATGGGAGATGTTTCCAATGTAAACATGTCGTGTCTTGTGGGTAGGTGTGGATAGGAGATTTGGATTTGTGAATGAAACCAATAATAACATGTAAAGTCTTGCGGTTAGATGTGGGTAGGAGATGGGGATTCGTGAATAAAGACAATAATCAGGATTTATTCTAGACAATGCGCACCTCGCAGCAACCTTATGGTCACATCTCACTGTGTATTGTAAACATTTTCCATGAAAATAACATGGGAAGTGCAGGAAATGTTTGAGAGTTCACATCAACCCCCCAAGGGGCACCCCATAATGTCCCACAACACATCTCAGTCATTAATTAAGAACATCTCCCAATGATAAAGTACAAGAATTGGTGGGGCACCCGCTTGTGGGGGCTGATGTGCGATTGAGAGGTATTGTGAGGTTGGTTCGCTTAGGAGTAAGGATGCTTCGGTGAGGTTTCAGCTTTTTGGGTTTTGATATCAAACCAAAATACTGAATTAACATTAAACCTTGTACTGACGTCTGTCTCTTTCTTTGATCCATCATTTCTCTTCCCAGCCAGTCTTTTTTTCTTCTTTTTATTCCTTGGGCCTTGATATCCCAAATCCTAGGTGTTTGCTATTGGATCTTCACTTGTCGATGCGCTGACTATTCCTGATTTTTGGGACCAGCTAGCTTAATAAAACAAGGAGAGTTGTTATTGTTATCGAGCAAAAATGAAGTCAAGCAAGTCAATTTATTTTAGTACCAATTATTGTATTAAAATGCAAAAAAAAAATGCAAATGGGTGGTTCAGCCATCTAGAATAGTAGTTTGTTGACCAAATCCATTGACCAGTTCCTAGGTAAAATGGTTCAGCCGCCCAAGTATAAAATAGAACTAGATAATTGATCGATTTCTTGGGTCAAATGGTTTGATTGTTCAAAAATTTTAACTTGGTCAACAAACCATTGACCCAAATGGTTGAACTGTTAAACTGTTTGACCTAGTAAATGGTTTTTGGATCATATTTTATTTTTGAAAATGTCATGGGTTGATCCATTTGAACTAGACAGTCGAGCCATCGACCCAGAAATTCGATGGCCAAAGTGGTTTCATTTTGGATTGGCTTCTAAAACCTTGCTTAATTGACTTAATTACTTATTTAGATTGATTAGATTGTTTATTTTATTTAATTAATTAACTTCGTTTTCCTAATTAATTTAATTGCCTAATTATCTTAATTATTGTAATTTATTAATTTACTTAATTAAGTAAATTATTAAATTACTATAGGGTCACTTAATTAGATCCTAAAGTATTTTACCTAATTAACTTTGTTAAAGTGGCCCATTTTCATACTTTAGGGTCGAAAGTAGCCTTTTCCAAACTTGAGCAGTGCCGCATGACATTATCTAATGGATTTGTTGATGTCATTCCAAACACCATATGTTTCTACCTATAATTAGCATTTTCACCAAAAGTTTAGGGTGGAAAATGGGTTCGCAAACTTGTTAGAGCCAAAAATCCTTTTACAAATTTACAACTAAACATACCCAACATGAGAATAACATTAAGGGTCCATTTGGTTCATAACAGGATTGGAATTGGAATCGGAACTACTTGTTCCTGATGCCTGTTGAGTTTAGGTGGGAATCATAATCAACTAAAAATTTTTAATTTTGTATTAGTCTATTTATTATTTTATTATTACTTTATTAATATTTTATAAATATATAAATATTATTTTATTAGTATTTAATAATATTTTAATTATTAAATTCATTCATAATTTATTATTTTATTATATATTGTTATATTCGTATTAGTTTACTAATATTCTATTACTTTTTTTGTATTATTTTAAAATTAATTTCTTATTATTTCTTATTTAATATGTTAGTATTGTATTATTACTTTAATTAGAATATATTAATAATTTATTTATACTTAAATATTGCTATTGTTTAATAAATAATATCTTTTATTTTTTATTTATAATTTATTAATTTTTATTATAATACTATTATTTTATTAATATTTTACTAATATTTTGGTAATAATTTATTAATATTTGTTATTTATTATTGATATAATATTATTATTATCTTATTATTAATTTAATAATATTTTACTATTTTTATAATATTAGATTTGGGGTTTTTTTTTGTCACGAGTTCTTTATTTCTTGATAAAGTCTAGAATAGGAATTACATTCCTTATGGGAGCTTGGAATGGCTATTCCCCCATATGTAAGAATTCCATAAAACCAAGAATGGGAATTAGAATCTCATTATGACCAAACCAACGTTTGGAATTGGAATGGACCATTCTGGTTCTGATTTCAAGCACCTATTCTAGGAAATCAAATGGACTCTAAGTGAATGAAATCACATCCTCCAGATATTTTTTTTTTATTTCGTACGAATAGAAATTTGTCATACTATTTAAAATATCACTTTAATTTTGAAATAATTTTGAAATCAGAATAACAAGCTGGTTAGCAATTAGATTGATCTAGTAGAGTTTTCAATAAAAAGAGTACAAACTCTGATCTCCTACCCACATAACACTACAGCTGTACATTTGGAAGATCTTTCCTATTTACAAGTTACCATTCATGGGAGATGTTCCCAATGTAAACATGTCGTGTCTTGTGAGTAGGAGATTTGGATTTGTGAACGAAACCACTAATAACATATGAAGTTTTGCCGTTAGATGTGAGTAAGAGATGGGGATTCGTGAATAAAGCCAATAATCAGGATTTATTCTAGACAATGCGCACCTCGCACCAAACTTATGGTCACATCTCACTGTGTATTGTAAACATTTTCCATGTAAATAACATCGGAAGTGCAGGAAATGTTTGAGTTCACATCAACCCCCCAAGGGGGCACCCCATAATGTCCCACAACACATCTCAGTCATTAATTAAGAATATCTCCCGATGATAAAGTACAAGAATCTGTGGGGCACCCCCTTGTGGGGGCTGATGTGAACTCCCCGATGTGCGATTGAGAGGTATTGTGAGGTTGGTTCGCTTAGGAGTAAGGATGCTTCGGTGAGGTTTCAGCTTTTTGGGTTTTGATATCAAACCAAAATACTGAATTAACATTAAACCTTGTACTGACGTCTGTCTCTTTCTTGATCCATCATTTCTCTTCCCAACCAGTCTTTTTTTCTTTTTTTCTTTCTGTTGGTAAATCCCAACCAGATTCCTTGGGCCTTGATATCCCAAACCCTAGGTGTTTGCTATTGGATCTTCACTTGTCGATGCGCTGACTATTCCTGATTTTGGGGACCAGCCTAGCTTAATAAAACAAGGAGAGTTGTTATTGTTATCGAGCAAAGTTGAAGTCAAGCAAGTCAAATTATTTTAGTACCAATTATTGTATTAAAATGCAAAAAAAAAAAAATGCAAATGGATGGATTCAGAGGTAAATCTGAAATTATGGCTCAGATTGGAAAAAATACAATGCAAAAACTTGTATGTTGTATTTCTAAACTTTATATTTATACCATACATATCTGTACATTTGTATTTGTACTCCTTTTAAATTAAGCCTAATTATCAAAAAGGTAAATCTGAAATTATGGCTCAGATCAACTAAACTAAAAAATAACGACAATATTAATAAAATGAACAATAAATAACTTTGTTACTAAAATGAATTACAAATAATTTTCGTTAACCTTGAAATAATATATATTCTTTCACAAAATTGCAAATAGACAGAATTGTTATTAAGAAACCCAAATATACTTTGTGCAAATAAATGCGAAAGCTTAGTAGTTAGTAGTCGACCAATCTACCCCTTTCAAGACCCCCAAATAGTTAGGACCAGATAATTCTCTGTATAATATTTGATGTAATAGTTGAGTACCCAATAGTTAAGATGATCACTTGACACCCCTCCAAATAAGAAGCACACCATCAAACCCATAGATTCACATGCTCTATGATCGAAGAGCCTCACATGCACCCCATCATTGATTTAACTATAATGTGTATAGTGTGAAGGCCAAAAGAAAAAAAAAAAAAATCAAAACTTTTGGTTATGTCTGATTACCCAAAAGAATTTAAATTTTGGTAGTGGATACCATTTACATCCTTAATTTTTATACATATTTCCTTAGGCAAAAAAAGAATCTATAATAGGACCTTCATTAGAATTGTAAAGTGAGTCGTGTCACCCATGGTAATGGCCCAACATGACAAAATGGGTCATGTTGGCACAATCCATAGCCTAATCCGGTATGACCCTCAGACACAATATAACACAAGCCACTTAGCAGGCCAGCCAATAATATAGTCGTTGGGGGTTTACTTTTTAGAGTATTTTATATAAATGCCCCAACAATTATAAACAACTAATTTGGGGGATATTTGTGTATTTTGGTTGTAGGGGTAGGAAAAATGACAATAATTTCCCCAACAATTATATAACAACAAGTTTGGGGGTATTTTAGTAAATTGATAATTAACTTTATGAAAGACAAAAATACTCTTAAAAATTATACAATAGCTAGTTTTAAGGGTATTTTGGTTAACTGAATTAATCTCAACTCCAATAAATACCCCTGCCTCATTCTCATCACACTAATTCTCATACTCTCTCATACACTCTCATACTCTTAATCTTTTGCTTCCTAGTCCCTAATTCTCAACATTATTCAAGTTTCAACAACAAAGCTTGTTCAAATATCTCAAATTAGTAAACTGGGAAGTTTAGAAGTTTCATCAATTAAAAGCAAGTTGGGATTCTGGATTGGAGGAGTGTGTGAGTTGCTATTAATTTTCATTTTTTTAGGGTTTTAATACTATAAATTTTTAAAACAAGCTAGTTTCTCTTAAAATCTCATTCCCAACATATTTGGCTTTGATTATGTACAGTCACAATACAATAGCACCAATTTGGATGCTAGTGGTTCTATGGCTGATGCTATTGTCGGAGCCACCCCTAGTATTGCTACTACGGGTGGTATTGGCCATTTGACTAGAAATATGGCAACTCATCTAGATAATAATGATAGTCAAAATCAATTACAAATTGGGAAATGAGTTTATTTAGGTAATTTTCAATATTCACAAAAAATGAGACAAAAATTAGTTAAATATATTGTACATTCTAAACAACTATTTTTATTAGCTAAAGACCCTAGGCCAGAAAGATTTTTACAATAATCAATAAACCCCCAATTTAAAAAATTTTCTAGAGATACAATTAAAGAAGATGTTTAAAAGTTTTGTATCCATATACACAAAATTTAATTTCTACTTTGGCAACACTTAATTCTAAAATTGCACTTACATCATATATCTAGACTTCCAAATATAATATATGTTATATTTGTGTTACGAGGCATTTTATTGATGAACATTTGTAACAAAAGAGAATTTTAAGTTTTACACGATTTGAATGGCCACATATTGCCTCGATAGTTGCAGCAAGTATATTAGATACTTTACATAATTATGGAATTGAAAATATTTTTTTTATATTAGTTTTGATAATGCTAATAATAATGATTCAACAATAAATATTTTAAAATCTCAATTAAAACCATGTTTTAATGGTAATTATTTCATCTTAGATGTGCATGTCACATTTTAAATATGTGCTAAAGATGCTTTAAATATTATTTCTCCGGGTAAAATACTTATACTTCCCTTGACGTTTTTGAAATGTACTTAAACCTCCCCTCACCTTTAAATGTTGCAAAGACCTCCCCTCATGTTTGGTGTAAAAGTTTCTTATTGACCCCTTCCGTTAATTCTAGTGGGTGGAGAGTGAAAAATTCCCAAACTAGTGACTACCTTTGTGTGTTTACTAGTTAAAGTTTCATATTACCAAAATTACCCTTCTAGGATTATTCTGCCATCACTTGAAATAATTCCTGCTTAATTCCTCTTTTGCATTACTGCCACCCAACTCAATATTCTCAAGGATTCTACAAAAAAACTGTGTGCAAACAAAGAATACTTACTTGTTGAAGGTGATTTCACACAATTTTTTTGAGTTTACTTTGATTTTTTTTAAGGTTTTAGAGGTAGATTGTTTTTTGTCATGCATTGAATACATTATTAACCAAAGCTTTTTGTGTTTTTTTGTTATTGATTTTTCTTGATCTATTATTGTTGATATAGCAAACAGGGTGAGTAAAAAGTATATATAAATCGTACTTGAGTCTAGAACAGATCATACCTTGCTTTGTTATTGTTTATATAGGCAACTTCACTATTTGTTTAATACCCGGCTCTACTCGTCAAGGGAGGTCTTTGCAGCCTTTAAAGGTGAGAGGAGGTTTTTAAGTATTTATCATAAACGTTAAGGGAGGTTTAAGTATTTTACCCAAACATGATCTATGGATATTTTGGGTATTTTAAAAAAATTTGAGCAATAAATATCTATTTCTGTTAAGTTTTTTAATGTGCAACTAACAAAAGGGTTCAGTAAGCAATTTTTACACCAAAAGTGAGGGGAGGTCTTTGCAATTTTTAAAGGTGAGGGGAGGTTCAAGTACATTTCAGAAATGTTAGGGGAGGTTTAAGTATTTTACCCTATTTCTCCTCATATTTCTAAAATTAAAAATCATATTGTGTATAATAGAAGTTCTAGTACAAGAAAACAAAATTTAAATATTTACGTAAAAAATATGAATTAAAATATAGGAATTTTGTATTAGATGTTTAATATAGGTGGAATTTCACCTATTTTATCTTAGAAAGTTATATTTTATATAAAGACATTCTTACTAATTTTTATAATGAAAAAATTCCCCATGATTTTATAACTAATGGTGATTGGGAAATTGTGGTATCTATAAAAGAATTTTCACAATTTTTTATGATACAGCTAATGCATTTAGGGTGTTTATTACCCAACTTGTATTTTAGTTAATCAATATTTATAATTAGTAAATGTTTCTCAATATATAAAAATAATTTAAATTTTCAAAATATTATTGATAGTGGAACTTAAATTTAAAAAATGTTGGAAAAATATTTCTCCTCTATACTTCTTACCTGTAATATTAGATCTTCGGATTTGAAAAGATGGTTTAGATGTTTTACTTAAATCTTATTATGAAAACATGAAAATTGAAATTAGAAAAAAAATAATGTTAATAATTTATTATTTAAAATGTATACTATATATGAACATCAATTATTAGGATATAAGAGACTTTGTACAACTTCCACTTCTGAAACCTTTAGTTTTAGTAGTGGAAGAGAGAGACTTTAATCCTTAACAAGTAAAAAGGCAAAAATTATATGCAAGATAAGTTTACTAATCTAACATTTTCCCTTGGCTCGAAGGAATCAAATAATTCAGATATTTTAGCCTGGTGGAATGAACATGGAAAAAAATTATCCAGCTCTTGCCACCATGGCACATGATCTACTTATAATCCCTTTGGTGTTCATAGTTCCATTAGAGTCTTGTTATAGTGGAGATGCTAGGGTTTTGGACAATAAGAGAAAGTGCATGAACGATGAAAGTTTGGAGATGCATATATGTTTGAAGGATTGACTAATTCAAGATTAAGGAGATGGAACTTGAAGAGCTGAAGTTGAAGAAAATATCAAAACAATGAAAATATTTTTTGTATACTCAATAATTGTACAACATTTTTAAAATTATTGCAAATTTTGTTTTTCAATTTTATTTGAAAGTTATTTGTGATTTTTTTCAATAGTCAATAGCATTGTAAACTTTTATTTTCAATTTTATCTAATTCTTAACTTTTTTCAATTTATTTTTATGTATTCATTAAATATTTAATTTCAAATGAGATAAAAATTATGAAATTTTCTTTTAAATTTGTTGTCTATTTTGTATTTTGTTGACTTTTATTGTTAAATTTTTATTTTCCTAAAATTTTATCATTTTTTACTAACAAAAATGAAAAAAATAACAAAATAAAAAAAAAGACTTGGCTTGACCTAGCCTAGAGCCTCCTATTTCCAATAGTGTGGGCACCACATATTTTGTTTTTGAAGAAGATAGTGTTGGACTTTTCTCTCTTCAAAAAAGCTAAGTGGTCCAAATTGACTTGTGTGTCCTACCCTTGACTCCATGAGTTAGTTTAGGGGTTTAAGGATAAAGTTTGTTCTCATTTCAAAAACTTCTAGTTGGTTAACTCGGTAAATGGTTATCTTGGAGAAGTTACCCATAATTTCTCGTTAGACTTGTTTATGGGTCAGATAGCCCAACGGCTCGGCCCGTTATCTTTCAGGTTTGGACAAAACTTTAGGCCCGTGGGTTCAGGCACGGGCTTTAAATACCAGGCCCGGCCATTTTTTGGGCTGAGCTCGGGCCCAAGCCCAGCCTGATACTATTACATATAATAAAAAAATATTTATGTTATATGATATATATATATATATATAATATTTATTTCTTAAATTATTAATAAGTATTAATTTACTATTAGGAAATACAAATATACTAAGCAGTTGCCTGAGCTCTTTAAGTTAGAATTCCATTTATTAAAATTTTGAGCTGGAATTGGATTATTTTTTAATCATATAAAGTCTGGTTCATTGTTGGTTATTGTTTTAACGTTTGGTTGAAGACATGACAATGTATTTTGATTAATGAAATCCAAAGATTGCAGCTAAATTACAAAATGTGATAACTTGGCCCCACATGAAGGTTTCCATATTTCATAGTTTACCCGGGATGCATGATGGAGCAGTAAATTTAATACTAAATTGGAGAATGTTATAAATGCCCATAGGTATAGAATCTTCTCTGACTTGATATTATGAGTTTATTGGTTTCATTGCAAAGGTTGTTAAGCAAACCAATAGCATTTTGCAAATTTGGCCCATAAGAGGGTTACAATGACACACTAGTTTGCTTCTAAAATTATTAACATTAGCTAATATTCTAGTCCTTGTATATTTATGGTAATATTTCATAGCATCTAAGCACATTATTGTTTCAACTTTTCTATTGCATACCTATTTTAAATAGTGATAACTACTTGGAATGGAAAGAGGAAATTATCTTAGCACTAGGGTGGACTAAGGCCCTATTCGCTTTTCGGTAAGTTATTTATCTGGGTAAATGCAGTTACCTAGGTAAGTTTTTCCTGGGAAACACTTACCCGAGTAAGTGCATTTACCCATGTTCTTTTATTTCTCATGATTGTCCCATTCAAGTTTTGGCAACTTTCCCCCTAGGTGGGAAAGTTGTTTATCCACTTAGGAGATGAGTATCACTTACCCGGGTAAGTGGTACCCAGGAAAATAAACTTCCCCTGGTCCCCACATAAATCTGAAAAAAGACACATGGGATTGTTGGTCAATGGGAATAAAAGTCCTATTGACCAATTTTCCCCCTTCTCAAAATCCAAAAAAAGAGTGCCCCCTAAATGGAACTTTTCACTTTGTGTGGATGAACCATCTTTAATTTCCTATGAATTAATTCTAGTATTCAAAAGGAAAATGATCATCTATATGAGAAATGGGAGCAAGCAAACCGCTTAGGTTTAATGCTTATGAGATATAGAAAAGTACATTGGAGGTTCCATCCTGAGTGTTCTAAATCTAACAACTTCTTGAATATCATTAAGGAGAAATTTGCAATATTAGAAAAGGCATTAGTCGGTACCCAAATGAATAAACTATCCTCAATGAAACATATTGGGAATAGGGGTGTGCATGGAAATGAGAGATTTGGCTTCTTAACTAAAACCCTTGAAAGTTGAGATAGAAGAAAACTCTCTTGTCCATTTCATACTCAAGCTCTCTACCTATTGAGTATGGGCCATTCAAGATTTCTGATAACACACATAAGGTAAAATGGTCAATTAATAAATTGCTGACAATGTGTTCAAGAGGAGGGGATGTTGAAGCAAGAGACAATCGAAAGTGCTCATCTAGTAATTCATGGAAAATGGACTCAAGAGGAAAGGAAATTTTGTGTCTTTCAAAGGGAAACATAAGAGAAAACAACTGATGAAGTTGTCAAATGCTTATTTTAAAAGAAGAAAAAGAGTGCCAAGTTCAAGAATCCTCTCAAGAAGAAATATACTCTCATCTCCTTTGTGTATTATGAATCTAATATCGTTGACGTTCATTATAACACCTGGTGAATTGATTCTGGTTCTATAATCCATATTGCCAATCCTACAAAGGGCTTACTCAACACAAAGAAGCCAATATGAAATGAGCAAAACATCTACTTAGGCTGCATTTGAAAAAACGATGCAAATAAGTGTGAATGAAAATATGTAGAGTGTAAAATGGTTCATATAAATTGCAAAATTGTGTTAGTTTTGCACAAACAAATTTGCCTTCTTACCAAACAGACTTTTAGCTGTAATGGATGCAAACACGAATTCCAATAAAGCATATGCCTATTTTTATCAAAAACCCACTTGAATTCAAATTTACTTCATTTTGATTGATGTACTTTTACATCTTATTATCAATGTAATATGCATTGAAAAATGTGTTTTCTTCCATTTGTCAATGCATAAATGTAATGTTGCCAAACACAGGCAAAAGTGAATCAGAGTGCAAATTTATGTTAAACTAGGATTTACACTCCATTTGCATCATTTCCAAATGCAGCCTTAGGGAACCAAATGCATTTGCATGTGGAAGCCATTGGCACCTATAGACTTGTGTTGTAGCCCGATTTCATTTAGACCTTGAAAAAACTTTTTACATGCCTTTTGTAAAATCCTTATTTCAGTTTCCAAACTTATAACTCATGGTTTTAGTTTTAATTTAGTTCAACCTTTAGTACATTTAAAGATTCTATTCTCATCGATACTGGAACACTTGAAGATGTTTTGTATAAATTATATTTAAATCAATCCTTTCATTATAACATTTTAATTTTAGATGTGAATGTTGGAATGAGAGGTGGTGTCTTAAATAAAACATCATCTACTCTTTGGCACAAGAGGTTAAGACATATCTCCATAGAGAGAATCAAGAGGTTAGTGAATGATGGTGTCCTTGAGACACTTGACTTCTTTAACTAGAAAGGTTCCAAGAGGAGTATAGAAACATTAGAAATCATACACATTAACATTTGTGGGCCCTTTCCCACTCCATGTTTAAATTAACAAAGATACTTCATCTCATTTATTGATGATCACACATGATTTATATATCTTTATCTTTTATTTGAGAAGGGTGAAGCACTAAATGCCTTTAAAACCTATAAATTGGAAGTAGAGAAACAAATAGTGAAATATATTAAAATTGTGAGATCAGATGGAGGTTGAGAATTTTATGAAAGGTAAATGAGTTTAGGAAAAAGCATGGTTCATTTGCAAAAAAAAACTTGAAGAACAAGGTATAATTGTGTGCTACACAATACTGGGATCACTAGATCAAAATGGCATGGCAGAAAGGCATGACTATACAGTAATGGACGTGATGGGAAGTATGATAAGCAATTCTTGTTTACCGTTATCTCTTTGGAGTGAAGCCTTAGAATCAATTGTATACATCTTTAAAGGGTTCCCACTAAGATTGTTCCTAAAACACCTTTTGAGTTATGAAATGGTTAGAAACCTAATTTAGGGCATGTACACATATGGGGTTGTCCAATTGAAGTTAGAGTTTGTACAATTCACAAGAGGGAAAGTTGGATTCAAGGACAATTAGTGGCCATTTCATTGGCTTATGCAAAGAGGTCTAAGGGTTATAAATTATTTTGCTCTTTCCATACACCAAATATTATTGAAGCAAGAAATACAGATTCTTTGAGGATGGTGACGTTAGTGGGAGTAGACCTTACAGACCAAGAAAAGATAACCTTTGTAATCGTGATTGGCTTGTATTGTTATAAGGTCATGCCCTTCAGCCTCAAAAACACCATGACGACCTAGCAAAGACATATAAATAAGATTTTTCTAAGTTGATTGGAAATAAAATCGAGGTTTATATTGATGATATGATTGCAAAAATCTTTATTTTTAACTTTCACATTGCTGACCTACTCGAGCCATCGAGTTAAGCGAGTATGACATTCATTTCAAATCACACCCAACAATTAAGAATGAGTGAATGGACACTAGGAAGCTCGAGAAGCATAAATTATCAAGTACCTAGAAAAGGTCCACAAGCTCATTAGGCAGTTCGACTCATTCCCTACTCACCAAATCTTGAGGTCTAAGAACACCTAGGTTGACACACTTTTGAAGCTGATCATCTCTATGGACAACATAAGGAGGATAATATATATAGAAGACCTGTTGTGCCCAAGCATAGAGAGAGCGTTGGAAGAGGAGGTCACTAACATATAGGTCAATGAACTGAACTAGATAGACCCAGTCTTTGAGTATTTGTGCCATAGGGCATTACCTTCTGATTGAAACACATCGCAGAAGATCGAACGCAAGTTGGCCTACTATGTAATAATAGGCGAACAACTGTATAGGAAGTTGTTCACCCTTCCATACTTGTGATGCCTCTGATCCAGTGAAGCTGAGTATGTGCTCCGAAAAATCCATGAAGGACTTGGGGGACAAGGTGCTTGATCAGAAGGCCCTCTAGCAAGGCTACTACTTGCTCAGTGGGGGATAGACATCCTTGGTCCCTTCCCACCAACAACCGAATAGAAGAGGTTCCTAGTTGTTGTCGTGGACTACTTCACCAAGTGGGTTGAAGTCGAGCCACTAGAAACCGTCATAGCTCGGAATGTATAGAATTTCTTCTGGAAGTGTATTGTCTGTTATACAGACTGACTCACACATTGATCTCGGACAATGGAAAGGAGTTTGAGGATATTAAGTTCCAAGACTAGTGTGTCGAGCTGGGAATCAAACAATATTTCATGTTGGTCATTAATCCCCGAAAAAATGGGCAAGACAAGGTGACAAACAAGGCCATCTTGCAAGGTTTGAAAGCTCGACTCGCCCAGGCCAAGGGGTTGTGGGTCGATGAGTTCCCTAGTGTCCTCTAGGCATACCACACCACGAGCAGAATGACAACATGAGAGACTCCCTTCAACCTTATCTTCAGAACTAAAGTTGTCAGTCCAATTGAGATTGAGGTACCGACCTTGCAGTTAGAAACCTATGACGATGAGGAAAATGACGACAAGCTACGTAGCAACCTTAACCTCGTGGAAGAAATACAGGACCAAGCTCAACTCCGAACTACGACTTACCAACAAAGGGTAGCTCGCTACCACAATGCCTGGGTCAAAAGACACTCTTTCCAAGTTGGTGACTTAGTGTTGCGGAAGGTCATGGTATGTAAGCCAGGCTACAGGACGCTTGGCCTAAACTAGGAGGGACAATATAAGGTGACCAAAGTGATAGGACCTAGAACGTATGAGCTCAAAACCCGAGGGGGAGGTCAAATCCCATACATGGAACGCCGAGAGCCTTAGGAGATATTACACCTAGGGTTCGAGCTCACTCACCAACAATGTAAGATTTATTTCATGAGTTTGTTAGTGATGTACGATGTGCGACTTATTTTCTGTATCACTTCAATTTATTTTGCGATGTATGATTTATGTCACTTCAATTGAGAAACAGCTCAACCCCTTGAGCCCGAGACCCATTTGCACAACTTCCACCTTTACGACATTTATGCACCCCCGACATGTTTGAACACCTCAGCATCATTTTATTACTTGGCCTAATTTTATAAACCGTCTATTAATTTAGAAATATGGGAGCGAAGGAAACAGATTGACACATCATTAGAAAAGACTTCATTCAATTACTAAGCAAAAAAGGGATGGAGTACATTGCTATACAAATAAAGGAGAAAAGAGACTACTACAAAACAAAATCGAGCTTGGAGGCTTGGGGTACACTGTATATACATGGGGTTCCAAGAAAAGAAGCAAGTTTTACTCTTGGCTAGGAGGCAAGTTGTCATCCCCTATCCTCGCACCTACCTTGCCACTGTCGCTACCTTCCTTGTCTCATTGACCTCCTCTTCTTCCTCGGAGTCTAGCTCATTAGTAACCTAATCCACCAACTTGTTGGTAGGGATGGCAACGGGGTGGGTTCAGGGAGGATTTTGTAAATTCTAGACCCTACCCGCCTCCCTAAACCTCCCAACCTCTACCCTCTCCAAAACCCCTAATGTGTTGGATTTTGAGAATCAAAACCCTCCCCGTATATCAAAATGCAAAACCCTCCCCGCATTTAAGGGTAAGGGAAGGTTGGATTGGGAACCTGCATCTATTTTCTTATTGTTTTTGTCATATATAAGCAATAAATAAATAAACAACAAAATTTCCAATTATTTAATTAAGACATGTAGAAAACACATAACTATCAATTATCCTTCACATAGAATTCAAAATATTATTAAATTCAACACCTAGTACATAACATTTATATGCTTTCCAATAATATGTGGGTTAGGAAGGATCGGGTTTAACCTAATACCGTACCCTACCCATACCTATACAGGTTGTAAAGTCTCAAAACTCGTCCTCGTGCCAAAATCCATCCTTCATGCAAAAAAAAAAAAAAACACCCCGTCAGGGAAGGCAAGGGTGGGTAGGGTAGAAATTGCCATCCCTACTCGCCAGTCACAATCAATATCCCAACCAGGTTCAAGATGACCTCGGGATTGAGAGGGGTGATAAGTTAGCGACAAAGTTTGAACCCCTTATTTAGTGAATCGGTGGCATACTCATCCCACTCATTCTGGAATAGCATAGAGATCCAGTACTCCTCAGAATCTGTCTCCCTAGCAAGGTGGATGTCTTAGACATATTTTGATCTCCACTCCACCAACTCGAACTCTTTGTTCTCTAGCTCAAATGTCAAGGCAACAATGTTCTTCTTAGACTTTGCCAACTGCTCCTCTAGCTTGGTCGCCCTCACTTTCACTCGCTCCAGCTCACAAGCAAGGGACTAAACACTCATCCGAGCCCCCACTAGCTGACCTCAAAGGCTCTCAACATCCTTCCTCGCATAGTTGTACATGTAAAAGGAAACTTCCGCTCATCCCAACACGGCTTGGGCCAAACTATTAGCCTGCAAGAAGATCATGCTCAATTTCAGGTTGAGAGAGTACATGACCATGCAAAAATAAGAGAATACACTTACCATAAGGATTGCTTGGATCAATTTTAAGCCAAGCACTGAAGTGAGTTGATTGTCATAACTCTTCATGTCATCGAGGAGAAGGGTCCCCTTACCCATATCGAGCGCCTCAGATCTGGATCCTGTCAGAAATTGTCACCAACCAGTCAAGGTTCAACTTCAAAGCTTGTGTCTCAATCATGCTAGCAGCAACGACCGACGTTCCGATCACCTGGGTGCTCGGTAAAGTAAGGATTTTTGAAAAATACAACAATCACCTCAGTCAAAAACTCATTGACCGGTTACTTCCTAATGACCAGCTCGGTAAAGTAAGGATTTTTGAAAAATACAATAATCACCTCAGTCAAAAACTCATTGACCGGTTACTTCCTATTGACTAGAACTCACACCCTCTCCTACAGGTGCTCATTCAAGGTCACTTCCCTGACATCTTTAATGGTCGTCCTTCACTCCAATGTGGAAGGCCACTTGCCGTTAGTAGTGATAAAAAAGTACCTCACCTTCCAAGCCAGAACTTTGGAAGGGAAGCAACCCAACAACTTACAACCAGAGCGATAAGATAGGTAAAATTAAATTTCTTGTTGGGATTTTTCTTTAGATGACAAAGTCTAGCAAGGTTCTTGATAGTTAAGGGGAAGTCAAAGTGGCAATAGAATGAGATGGTGCCGACCAAGGTCCTAATTAAGTTTAGGTGAAGCTAGGTTAGGGAGATGTCATAGTATTTCAAGATCTCAATGATAATAGAATGAATAGGGAATCTAAGCCCGACCTCTAGCACTTACTCAAAAACATAGAACTCCTTTAGGTGCTTCTAAGGGTATTGGCCAAGAGAAAGGGAATAGCTATACTGGTTGGGAATCTTATAGCGAACTACAAATCGGAGGATGTCCTCAGCCATCAACTCTGTCGAACCAAACTCCTCATTGGCACGAATAGCTTGTTGTCCCTCTCCATTTGACTCGCTACTTGACATAGTTAAAAAAGGAAATGGAAAAAGATAGGAAGAACAAAAATTCACCTGAAGATGCTAAGGAATTGACCTACTGACCTTGCCAACCTCATTGGTCACCCTGATCTCTCCGATCTCACCACTATGCAACTCTTACAAAGGACAAGTGAAATGGACCCCCCAGGTTCCACTATTTATAGGCGAAGTACATGGTTCATTAAAGGTCACGATCAATCTAATAAGATAGTTTACTCTAGAGGCACCAAAATCAGCTTAGTGCATTTTTTACATCTGCGATAGTTAAATTTTGCATCATGTCCACACATACCCACCATACGACTTGTTAGAGGACCTCGACCTGCCAAACCAGGTCGTGACCCTTATTTATAGGTGAAGACTTCTTAATGGCTATGTTATGGGCTCTTTGTAAATTGTAACAGCTTCTCATTTAAGAGCATAATGAAGGTCAAAACCATTAGCGTCCACGTGGTTGAGTGTTACTCTGGTCACATCGAAGCATAATGAAGGTTGAGACCATTAGTGTCTTGAAGAGGTGTAAATCGAGTTGTGTTAGGCCAGCACGACACGATTAACACAGCCCGTATGTGGCCAGCCATGTTGTGTTGACCTGCAAGCCGAGTTGGGCTATGCTTCCCTCCCCTAAGATATTTTGAGGGGTCGACCCAACACAACCCACGACCTGAACTTGTGTGGGCCCATGTCGTGCAGCATGTCAGGCTGGTTCGTGGATTGAGCCTTGGGCTAGGCCAAACCATGCTTTTTAAAATTATCAAAAAAATAATGAAAATTTTAACATAAATTAAAAAATATATACAAAAAATTAGAAAAAATCTTAAATTTTTATTTTTGTATGAATTTTAATGTATACAATTATTTATATATATACAATAATAAAATAAAATAATATGATAAAATTAAAAATAAGATTATATATATTAATATATAATATAATATAGTACATATAAATATTATATATTATACATATAAAATATATATAAATATATCTATGAGCTGTGATGAGTCATGCCAGCACATAAGCCGTGGATAGCATGGCCTGCTTGATCATACCATAACGTACTGGCTCATGGACCTGAAATTCCAAGCCCATATAATCGTATCATGGTTAGTACAATCCGCAATCAGTCATACCAGACCAGCTCAAAGTCCTATCGGCCCATAGTCAGTATGGCCTGATTTACACTTATCAATGTCCCCGTTGTTGAGTATTACTCTGCCATTAATGAGCGAGAGGGCTCAACCAAGGTTGTAATGTCCGTATTAATATAGCTCGCCATAGATGAAATGCTAGGGCTATAGTCCAGGCATGTAGAATGACGTTGTTGCCCCCGATGTGCCATGTGTTCAATAGTGATTAGGTCATTAGATGGTTAATTATTGCCACATCAGAAGTTAATCCCATTTTCCTTCGAAAATGAAAACCATCTAGGTTTTTTGTTTTATGATTATAGTTAAAGGAAAATTTATGATGCCGAAAATATATAATATGAAAAGAATTTTGACGAATCAAAACCATGTATAAATTTTGATAAATGACACATGATTCGCTGCTACATTTTATGATTTCAATTGACTGATCAAAAAATTTTCAGATATCATGTATTTTCCAAAAGTACCTTTTAGGAACTTACCCGGAAACAATTTTATACCGTAGCCCCATCTCCTAATTGAAGAACCTTTGAGACTTACGCGGAAACGATTCATACGGTAGCCCCATCTCTCTCTATTCTTTCTTTTTCGACTCGGGATGTGCTACCCACCAAGCACCATCACCGTGTAATGGGAACATCTACCCATAAATTATGACACAATGCGCAGTTGTCACGTCCCGGGTAGAGATGTGGAAGCATCTGGGTGAGCTCTCTGCTCCTTTTTCTTTCCCACCTGTCTCTTGTTCATCGTTTGGAAATCTGCAATCTCTTATCTCCTATCACCCGATTGATTTCCGTCTTTTCATCACTTTCTAGAGAAGATGATGAAGAAAACCGAACCCATTGGGGCCCACCATGTTTTTTATTATTTTGTCCATATGTGAGCCGTAGTCTCCACTAGCTCCGCTGGTCTTTTTCTTCTTTTTTTGGGTAGAATCCATTCTTTCTTTCGAGTACAGTAAATAAATGTATCTTGCGTATGCTGTACACAGCTTAAACAAACCCTTGACCCTGAAGCTCTCATCTCTCTCTTGTAGTTCACGATCTCCCTTTATTATGTATACTCTCTGATTTCTTATATACACGCGCTTTTTGATTCTTGGATTCTGTTCTTCTCTCTTCTCCCCTTTATAAGCACAATCACACCGACAAAGATTGTGAGTCCACCATTGCTTTCCAATCTCTTCAACATCAAATCCCTCCCACGAAGAAAACTCTCTTCTAATCACTGGCGAGTATATACAGAGCACTGTGTAGAAGAGAAAAGAATAGTACTCTGGAAACAGAGTAATGGCGACGACCCTTTTTCCTCTGTTCTTCCTCTGTCTTCTAGCTTGCACCAGTAAGTTTCTGATGAAACTAGAACACGGGTTTTGTTTCTCTATGCTTCCTCTCTAACCCCTTTTCGTTTTTCTTTTAACAGATGCAGAGATTTCGAAGAAGATGGGTGTCAACTATGGTCAGCTGGGCAACAACCTCCCTTCACCGTCTCGATCCATCGAGCTCATCAAATCCCTGAAAGCAGGTCGCGTCAAACTCTACGATGCAAACCCAGATATTCTGAAGGCCCTCGAAGGGACCAACATCCATGTATCAATCATGGTTCCCAATCAATTAATCTCCAACATTTCTTCGAGCCAGTCCCTCGCAAACGAATGGGTTCGAACCAATGTCGTTCCTTTCTACCCCAAAACCTTGATTCGTTACCTCCTTGTCGGCAATGAAATCTTCAGCTTCTACTCCGACCAAGATCGCCAAACATGGTACGATCTCGTCCAAGCAATGCGCCGACTCAAGTATTCCCTCAAAATCCATAGCATCAGAAACATCAAAATTGGGACTACAGCTGCCATGGATGTCCTTCAATCGTCCTTCCCACCGTCGAACGGAACGTTTCGGTCCGATATCTCCATACCGGTGATGAAGCCCCTGTTACAGTTCTTGAACCGGACCAAATCCTATTTCTTCCTCGACGCCTACCCTTACTTCCCCTGGTCCGGCGATACCACAAACATTAATCTCGACTATGCACTTTTCAAAGGGAACCAAACCTACACCGACCCGCGAAGCGGCTTAACCTACACCAACCTCCTCGACCAGATGCTAGACTCGGTTATCTTCGCCATGACCAAACTTGGGTTCCCGAACGTTCGGCTGGTAATCGCTGAAACAGGGTGGCCCAATGCCGGAGACGTCGACCAAATCGGAGCGAACATCTTCAACGCAGCTACATATAACCGGAATCTAATCCGGAGAATGACGTCCAAACCAGCAATCGGAACTCCGGCCAGACCAGGTGTAGTAATACCGACATTCATTTTCGCGTTGTACAACGAGAACCAGAAGGGTGGACCGGGAACTGAACGGCACTGGGGATTGCTGAATCCGGACGGAACCTCGGTTTATGAGGTCGATTTGACCGGAAGACGGCCGGAATTCGACTACAAACCGTTGCCGGCGCCGTTGAACAATGAACCGTACAAGGGGAAGATATGGTGCGTGGTGGCGAGAGGAGCGAATCGGACCGCGTTGGGGTCGGCGATAAAGTACGCGTGTGGTCAAGGCAACGGTACGTGCGAAGAGATCCGGCCCGGGAGCGACTGCTACGAACCGGTATCCCTGGTTCGGCACGCGAGTTACGCTTTTAGTTCTTACTGGGCCCAGTTTCGAAAGTTTGGTGGGACCTGCTACTTCAACGGACTCGCAGTTCAAACAACCAAGGACCCAGGTAAGCTACGTCATGAGATTTTGATATATCCTCGTAAACCGTTAGATCGGAATAATCTAACGGTTTGATATTTCCAAGTACCAAAGTACTATATTTCTTGCTTCACCATATCAAAATTCCTTCAGACTTTTCTGATATTTTTATTTTTATTGCGATTTCTCTGTAGGTCATGGATCTTGCAAGTATCCAAGCGTGACCCTTTCAGGATGATTCAGAAACGAGAAGATGGTTTTCTTTTCTTTTTTCTTGTTTTTATAATTTAGCTAAATTAACTCCTTATCTGGGGTTTTACGATTTTGTTCTTCGGTCCGATTTTCTTTTCTAAAATTTTAATTAATCTGTAATAATATTACGTAGGTCGCTGTTTCCATTTGAAAACGATGTATCTCTGAATCTGGCTATTTATAGCTGTCCAAAATCCATTACTATCAGCTCACAACGGCTATATTTACCGCTATCAAGCAACGGCTATGGAGTTGAAGGACTATCAGTTGTTGAAAAAGCAGTAGACAATCCTCCTTTTTATGGTGCAACCACACGCTGGCTTTTCATTCCCTAAAAGCATCGATCAGCTGCTTTTGTTTGTTCACTTTAGATTCTGGAAAAAGCTCTACAACGGTCGTCCGAGTAGGCTTGACTTTAATACCATCATTACAGGGCCATTCGCGTTAGCTTTAGATTGGTGGACAGGCTTTAGAAAAGCACGATGGGGTGGAAAGTAGGGAATAAAGGGATCCTGTCTTCAGACTTTTAGACATTAGCTTATGCATCGCTGCCATCACCCACCAAATGCGTCTGATAAAAGAAGATTTAAAAGTAGACGTTAAAAAGTTTTGATGATATAATGTCCATTTTAATAAATTTAATTAGATAAATTTGGTTAGTTTTGTGTTTATTTTTTAAGGGTACTTTTAGAATAAAGAATGATGGGTTAGGAGATAATTTTACTATTTTCAGAGGGCAAAACAATGACTTATTAGTGAAAGGTTCCGTTGCAAAGTTAGCTTCACGAAACGTCATGATTATACAAAATGTTAAGGTTGTTTTGGACCTTTCGGCTGCACTCTTCATAACATTCCTCAATAAGTCTCATTACCCTCTAAGGCGTTTCTTCTCTCCCTGGAAGACCACTAGGCTGCGTTTGAAAAGGGGGTAAAAATGCAAAATTGTAGGGTGTAAATTCACATTTCATCGGTTTTGAAAAATGCAAACCAATTTGGTTTTACATGTTTGATTTACTCTCTTCATGTTTGACACCAAGGCTCTGTTTGTTTGTGATACAAACGTCGAATGGGAGTATTTATGTATCCCGGTTTGTGTTTGCGAGCATTTGTTTGATATGTAAAAAATGATTATCAGTGTAAAAATATATTCCGACACTTAATTCTGAGAAGAGAGCATTATTGTACCTATTTTTGAATACAATTTCGTGTTTAACTTTTTGTCCAAAGTTAAGGCATTGGAGCATAAGATAATTAGAGCATTTAATGATGAGCCGACACTTTGCACCAATTTCAAACAAATAAAATGAATGCAAAAACGGTTTAAAATGTGAACTGTATTTGCATTTATGAACCAGATAAATATGTAGTGTACATATTTACATTTGCATTGCAACCAAATGCACCCCAAGATACAAAACAATCGGTGTGCTTTTGCTGCCATTTGGAAACTTAATTGATGTAAAAAGTTAATTACCGTTGGTTTAAGTACCTGCCTTTCTCACATGAAGCCCACAATGAGCCAATGTTGCATCAATACCTACTTTTAACTCCCAACATGTATGTCCATGGAAGGAAATGACCTTTTGACTAGTTACATGCTATCTGAGGTAAACATCTGATCTAGGAGTAAGGCTTCCCTTACCTAATATTTATTCTCATTTAATAAATATTAAGCTGGTCATTGGCCCAATGACCTGTGTCGCCCAATGACCAGCTTATATCCCAACATGAATATCACTGAAATTCATTGAAATTCCACAGAAAAAATTCACTGAAATTTCACATAAAAATTCATTGAAATTCCACATAAAAATGTACTAAAATTCATTGAAATTCCATAGAAAATGGCTTAAATCCACTTAAATTCAACACCCAAAATTCATTCTAATAAGGAATCCTTTCAAGGTAAAACTCACTCTTCGAACAATGACTTTGCAATAGAATTTAACCAATATAGCCTAAATACATCTTAAATTCTTAATTCATAAAAGATACTTAAAACAACAGGATTTTGAGTCAACAATCTTAGTGGAAAAATCCCTAAGTCACAATCCAGTTAAACCCTCCCGTTCCTGTATCATATTTTGTGAGGTCTCGGTTGGGAATTAGCCAAGTGCATATCTGGAACACATTTAATCAGAGTATCAGACCGTGTTGTTTGATGTTGCCTATAACCATTTCCCGTTTGCAAAGTATCAGGGGCTAAACATGAGAAACATACTAGTGGAAGGAGAATCCAAGACTCTGGTAGGCTGGTTAGAGGAAGGCAGCCAAAGACTGGTGCACTTTGAGTTAAAAGTGAAGAGTTGAGAGGTGTTCATGAGAATGACTGTGAAATCGAACAATAGAAGCTAGGCTTAGCTTAAAGTAATTGATAATTAATAATAATGAAACAGTTAGTTTATATGGACAAACCAAATGGGTTGGAATTAATTGTATTGCAAACCAACAGCATGGATACCACTTCAGTCTTCAATCAGCTTGAGGGAGTGGAGTAGAGTCGTCTCCAATTAATGACATAGTGGATAAGAAGTCGAAGGAAAATATGGGTGCAGGATGACTTAAATTCCAATCAGGCTGATAGGGAGATAACAAAAGGTATCTATTTTCCTACCAAAACTACCCAAGTAGAACAAGATATCAACAAATTTTTTTGCAAGAAAAACAGAGCCAAGTGGTCAAATGATTGGATAATTACAATACTGGCCACTTTGAAGAAAAAGATACAACTAATGTGGTCACTGAGCGACATTTAATATCCCCCAAACTCCCTTTTGTAGCTGACATTCCAAAATGTATGTTAGATTTCCTTTGTAGAACATTTATTTTCCCAACAATTTATAGGTGCCTAGGCTATTAAAGGGATCAGGTCTTAGCTGGTTCAATCAGCTGGTTCAAAACTAAACCTCAATTCTAATGGATGCCTAAGTTACAATGGGAAGGTGTTAAATCATTTTGCAAAAGAAAGAAAAGTTTATATCTATGCACATCTTTTACCATTATAATTCAAAAGCATACTACTCTAAAGTAAGGAAAAACCTGTAGCTAATCTGACATGAATACCTGACGGTGGGGTGGATTCAAATAAAATTCCTGATTCAAACACACTATTTCTAGACTGATTGAAGTGATATTAATAGTAGATATGAAAGAAAACAAAGATGAGATATCTAGCTCTCAAAAAAGAAGAGGCATTCATTTTAGGGGTATTCACTAGAGTTAGAGAGAAGTTAATTCATATAATTCAAATAACAAATTGAGAGTGTAAGAAAGTTAGAGAGAAGTTAATAAGATTTTGTTTTGTTTCATTCTATTTTCCTTTTTTTTCAGTGGACTTGTCCAAACCCTCAAACCAGCCCTCTCCATTAATCTATTCCTATCCAAAACCTGATTAACTATTTGTTTCATCAACAAAATAAAATAAAGAAAAGGAAAAAAACATATGTAACCATATCATAAATGTTGTATCAACTAAAGTATGTGAATTTGCATATAGAGCAATAAGCATTAGAGCTACGTAGAACCAATTGCTAGTTAAGTTCACATTCAACAAAACATGTTGTTTCTAATTCAAATAAAGGATCAAAATATGTCATGAGTGTGAACTATAAAAAAAAATGACATAAACCATAGTTTGTGAATGTTGATAAGATAGTAATGATGTTAATCCTAGAGTCTAGAAAGCTTAAAGTATGTCTAACGCATCCGAAATCTGGGTAATTTTGATAAGATGTTGTATACCATATGGGCTCGGGACGGCTTTTGCCTAGCAAGAAATAGGTTAGCCTCACTTTCATTTCCACCTAGATACTTGAATACTGCATCTAGGACATGGATATCAAACCCTTCCAAGTCCACTTCTGTCCACAATTTGCTAAGAAACTCCTCCTTACTTTGCATTGTCATGACTGCTATAAGTTGTTTAATACCTTCATTCATTCGGTCCATTGCTTCAACGAAATATTCAAATGATTTATTCTTTGTACCATGTGCTCTCTTCTTTGCCCCTGATGATGAGAAACTTGTAGGAGAGACATTGGTATGGGATTTACCATCGTCATCATTGATATTTACAGTGCATGCAATAAGGGTGGATGCATCACCATCCTCAGCATCATCGTCAACATCAAAGGAATCCCCCCAACACTATAACCCAAACCCCCCTCTTCTTCTAGCTCAACTCCTATCATTGCATAATCTCCATTAGGTTGATCATCCCAAGTACCAATTGTATTTCATCATACATTTCCATCAACTCGTCATTTCACACAGTGTGCAAGTGGGTTAGCCTGCACTCAATAAGCCAAATTTTTATAGTTGGGGATTTCTTGTCATTTGTAATAATAACATTACAAGTTAGTATAATACTCAATGCATTGGTTTGCTTGCAAGTACTCCTACCAAACTTGTGTGTCGGCTTGTATTTGGTTTCTTGCTTCATTCCATCCAAACCAGATATAACAAGTAATTTTTTTTATTCCAAGTAAATGGGTTTTAGTGTGTGCATCCTACTTTTAATGTTGGGAGTTTTCAGTTCTATCCCAAACCTATCAGTCATTTCCTTGCATACATGGGTGTATGCAGATATTTTAAAGCCTTTATCTACCTTGTTGCCAAGGGAAACTTGTTCGGCTAAGAGCGCTATCATGGCCTTATCCATTGCATCATTCCATCAAACCTGCCGACTACGCTCTGCTTTTGATATGACTGGACATGATATTGGCAATGCCTTCTTTTCAGACTGTCGATCTGTTAGATGACTAGCAAACGAATCTCTAGTGTCCTTCCCTGACACCATTCCTAATAACCAATTTCATCCCATGAAATAAATGTAAAATGTTTAATAAATCAACCTTATATTAAAGTGAAAATTATTTTCTAATAATAATGATTATAACAACAATAAAAATTAAGATGATGACCATTTCTTACTAGTAATAAAAGCATAAAGATGATGTTTGCCACATTAGCCATAGTACCAAACTAAAAATCAACTATTCAAAAAATAGATGAATCAACATTTAGTCAAAGAGAGCATTAAATTAGCAATAATCATAAAGGCATAGCTTTAATTATAAAAAACTAATACACTCATTAAACTCAACATCGGGATCTCTACCAATCCTTAAACATTTCCGACCCAAGTTGATCTTTGAAGGATGACCACCTTGTAAGTTCATTCCTTTGGAGTCGTTGAGTTAGGTTGTCCCCCACTAGCATATCATCCTTAACCTCAACCTCGGTCTCAGCTCTATGTGAGTCCGCCTCTAGAATGGCCCATCACTTTTTCAATACACCAAAAGCACATTCTACTACATTTCTCAATGAGAAATGCCTATGGTTGAATATTTCTCTTGATGATTCCTGTAACCTACCTCAAATCTCATTGAGGTGGTACCTTGTGCCTCGATAATGAGCTAAGAATCTAGGCATGTTTCTATAGCTTGCATCTATGAGGTAATACTTTCCTACATGTAGATTAGTAAAAGAAAATTAGATCAAATTCATGAACCAAAAGAGGGAATTTAAGAAGTTTTGAGAAACTTCTTATGCATATTACCTTCGGGTACATTGAGTTTATCCTTCCTTTGTAGAGAATCATATAGGACTATCACATCTGTAGATGACCCCTCCCAACCAACCAAGACATAGGTGAATTTTAAATCAAAGGTGATAGTAGCCAACACATTTTGGGTGGTTTTCCCCTTCCTTCCACTGAATCTAGCTTGTTCTTCAATAGGAACCTTGCATGGGATATGTGTTCCACCAATAGCACCTATGCAGTCCTACACTTCAACTAAAATTATATCACATTGGGTCATGGACTGAATGGAGAAGTTCAACTGATATCAATATACATTCTTTGAACATACCTTAAAGTATGACATGAATTGAGGGTCATTTCTGATTTCTGGGGTATGTGCTCTCCAATAGGTTGTACAACCAACATGGGGTATGACCTCAACCCTGCCTCTTGCGATCTTCCAAATCTTACATGGAATGTACTATTCCTTACATTGTGGCCAATTGTGTGAAGGAACATTGCTACTTGTTCTTCTACATTTAAATTGGGGCTTGGTTTGAGGTCTCAATGCAACCTGAGTAAATTGCATAGTGAATCAAAGCATCCCCTCAGCATCCTAATTTGTGAGAGGCATGACTTCTCACTATTAAATATGCTTTTCATAAACCTATGCTTCTAACCTCCCTTTGCTCTGGGCTCTCACATAATGTGTGATATGCCATCATAACAATAGTGAGGTAGACTCTAAGGATGATAGATATGACCACAACAAACCTTTTGCGTCATTCAAAATCATGTGGTGCCCTCATTTCTAGTCATCAAATGAAAACATAAAAACATGGATCATCTACATATACCACAAGGAGATAAACACAATTTGAACAGTTAAATTGTTCAGGTATCATGCTTCCATGAAACTTTTATGATTTGAAGACAATGAATAAATCCAATCCCACTATGCTGCTCATTTTGAAGTATGTAGGTTTATCCAGGTGTTCATGGGTGTCTAGCATGTCACTATTGGAAGTTGCCAAAGGGTGTTAAAGAGGCTATACACATATTTGGTGGCATGAATTTTTTGCTGAATGGGAAGAGATAGAAACAGGATTGTAGTTTGTAGATAAAAAAAAAGCCTGTCTAAATTTTGGGCTGATAAAAAAAAGGCATTGTAGTTTGTAGAGACTAGAGACAAAATGAACAACCTTGTTTATGCATTAGCCCACTTGTTTATGCACAGGGAATCCAAATTTCAACAGATTCATATTCCACTTGAAAAGCATGTATAGAATGAATAAACAACATAATATGGCCAATTAATTCATTGATCTAGATTGTTTTACACAGTTAGGATTTATAACCCAATTTGTTACAAGGGAATCAGCTGAGATTCTTCTATCTACATATAAAAATGGGTTTTGATTCAATGAGGGGTCTGCTACTTGATGTGAAGGTGCTATTTTGAAGTCAGATTTCATTACATTTAACAACCATAACCCACATTTGTTGGTATGGTTCCAATCTTGCACGAATCTAACCTCATGTCAGTAATTTGTTTTTGGATCTTGAACCATGAGGAATTTTGAAGTTTTCTAATGCTCCAATTTTATGCAGATATGACTATTCTGGGTGTGGACAATCATCTGGGAAGGTTAATTTCAGGTTTAATTTTTCTTTAAAAGAATCTCTTCATTCTTTCTCATTGGAAGAAAATGAAAAAAAAAAAAACAAAATATTTCTATAGTATGTTTGGTGTAAATTGACATTATCTGAGGAAAACCTCTGATTAAGTGTTTTATGCTCTGTAGCCAAGTGATTAGAATACCTATGCAGATATAGAAGCTGCCTATAAATACCTTGAAAAGAGTTACAGTGCTAAGCAAGAAGATATTATCCTCTATGACCAATCTATTGGAAGTGACCCAACTTTAGATCTTGCAGTAGTTCATAGACAGCTAGAGGGATATACCTTAGCAACTTTTTGAAAATAAACACAACACAGTAGATACAATTTTAAAAGGCTTATGGGGCATAATTTACTCCTGGGCAGAAATTCATAGACAACTAGAGGATATACCTTTTAGTTCTGTTTTTTATATCAGGAATATTTTTGTATAATTGTATCTAGATCTTTTAGTGTAATCAGCTTCAAAATGTTTTCCCCTGTGCAAATCCTTTTTTATCAGGACTTTGTATATTTTGTTCAGTTTAATATAATACATTACCTTTTCTCAAAAAACAAAAACAGTTTTGTATATTTTGATTAATCACTCTATTGGATTGTCAGAATGCATTACATGAAACATTATCGTGGCAGATTTCATGGCTCTACCTAATTGTCATCAGAGCTTAACTGGCTTGGGAGTTGTACAAAGCAAAACAAACCAAAACTAGATTGATATTGTGTTTAGTTTGGTAACCTGGGTTAGCTTGGAGTTCTTTTCTAGAAATAGGTTTAGGATGGAATGAATGATGTGTAATTCAAAGTGGATCTAGATCTTAGATAGGTTGGTTAACCAGCATGAAGCTTTGTGTAAAACACAAAATAGGTGGGTTAGGTCAACATCGTAATTTTTAAAACTGTTTCAGTGATAAATTCAAAACAGTTGTGCCTCATCAATTTGGTTTAACCTATGGATCAAAAGGATTAAGAGGATGATCCTATAAATGTAGTAGTATTATTAAGGCACATTTGATCATAAGCAACAGGCTTCTTAATGGTTGTAGTATAGGTGTTTGCCACTTGTTTTGAATTATTTCTTAAAAAATATCTCGAGAATAAGAAATAATCACAAATAAACTGGTCACAACTCACACGAGGCTTGTAGGACATCAGTTATCTGTAACCTGGTTGCCTCAACCAGTTTAATCTAGTTCTCCAACAAGACTAGCATCTCTAGTAGCCTGATATTCCAGTGCAGTGTATCTATTGGTTGGTGGTGTAACTGGTTCAGCATGTTTAGGATTTCCACCCACATGTCTGTTTTCCCAAGTTTGACATGACTAGCTTGTGCTTTTGTTTGTACCTTGTCATGCTTTTTCTTCTATCACTGATTCTTTTAGCTCAAGGGAAACCACAAAATTTAAACCAGGTTAGATGTAAAATATTTTTAGAAGTGAAAATTGTGATATTTTTGTTTTTATATCTAATATTCCTTTGAACTCTTCTTCCATTTTTTTTTTCTCGAAATTGTTCAGGTTCCTTCTGATATTCCATCTAAAGAAAAGCAACCCGAATTGGATGTAATTTGCTACTTATTTATTTGTAGTTTATGTAAGTGCTTATCTTTTCACCTTCTGCACTCTAAGTTCAAACTTATGAACCAAAAATTTTGTGTTCTCAAAGTTGAAGTATATATGCTTGTCCTATAAGATGTTTTCTTTATCAATTTGGTTGCATATACCACAGGTAGAAACTATACTAACAGACATATCAACCTGTGCCACTAGGCAGTATAGGTAGTTGACCAAATTTTAAAGGGGCTTTAGGCTTCTGGTTCAAGTACTGATGAGTTGGTAGTTCTTAATTTTCCACCTCATTTACTTATCTATAATTATTGTCCACATTTTTCTCAGGCAGAATGTTTGTCTTTTGGTCAAATGGGTGCAGCCTTGTTGGGCTTCAGTCACTTGCTTACAATTCTGGGTAAAGGTGCATCTTTGTCCATGTTAGCCTGAACCACACCAGAAAAAGTTGGGTTGAGCTGGGTCAGTTGAAGTTTAGATTAGGGTTAGAGTTGAAAAATCTGAACCTGAATTAGCTTCAAGTTAAGTTAGGGTTGAGGCTTGGCGAACCTGACCCGATCCAATCTTGACAAGTCTTCATATTTATATATATTAATATTTGTTTCAAACAATTATTTATATATAAACATTAGACAAATATGTATGTTCTTATGTTTATAAGTATTTATGTGTTCAAATATGCAGCCATGGATGTGTGCATATATGTAAATATAATTTTAAGTTTAAAGGCACAGATTTTCTAATGTAACACAAAGACCAAAATGTTGATACAATATGCCCATATCCAAGGCCATGGAGACCCATAGATACATCGACAAAGAGGGGTATGAGGGTTTTCATAGCTTGGGAAGGCTTCCCTGATCCCTCTCAGTCTGTTTAAAGAATAAAAAAAAGGTTGAGTATTGGTCTGTATTGATACAACAATATCCAATTTTGGGTATTGGTCAGCATAAATATTTTGATCCTTGGTGTAACATAAGTATAGTACTCCTAAAGTACCATAACTTTTTCCTTGTGTATATAGATAACTCAACTAACCTTTGTTTTCTAATCTTAATGTTAAAGCTTGCTTGCAACCTGTTTATTTATTTTTTGATCAACAATAAGACTATCTTCATCTCCTTAAGTACTGGCATATTTTTTGTTTTAGTACTACTTATTTTAAAACCTTTTGTTACTAAGTACTAACATGTTTCATCTGTTAAGACTGTATCATTAGCAAACAACAAGCCCCATGGGACTTCCTGAATCTGTTTAGTCAATTCATCCATTACTAGTGCAAATAAATAAAGACTAAGTGCTAAGCCTTGGTGTAAGAATTGAAATACAAGGCCACAATCTTCATGTTAATAATGTGATTTCTTACTAATTAAATGAGCTAATAATCTTTTGAAATATTATAAATTCTTTTTGGCTTTTATCCATTTATGTGCTTAGCTTTGTATCTAAGTCTCTAGGAACCCCTCATACTTTTAAAATCTAAATAGTTTAAACCAAAAGATTTAACTTTCTAAATGTATTAGGATTTCTTTGTTGTTAAGAATCTTAAGATAGGATTGTGATTTAGGATTTCAGAATTTGAATTGCAAGTAACAAATCAATAATTGATGTGTTTGCTACCCTTCTCCATTTAACAACTAATAAAATTCTTTGGTTATTGTTATCAAGTTTAAAGTTGAAACTTTGAGATCCCTACAAGATGCATATATTCTTTGAAAAGTAAATATGGTATTAATGGAAAACACAATGATATTGTGATGTTAGTTAATATAATTTTGTTAAGAATATACTTATATAAATGTTTAGACACTATTACATATATATACTAATCAGATGAACTATATCAACTCAGCTAAGTCTGAATTATGGATGTTTGTCGTGTATATGGAAATGGCTATCATGTTCCGGTGTTTGCCTGTAATTTAGGTCTCATCTTTTCCATATACCTAGAGGGGGAATCAGAAATCCGTGCATTGAAAGGAATTTGGTGATAATGCCAAACCTCCAACTGTAGAATGATTTAATCATTAGACAAGAACAACTAATTGAAATTGTCAAGAAGTAGTTTTTCTTTTTTCAAGTCAAAGAATAAACCAAAGTTCTCTGAAGAATGGACTTGTAGGTGGATGTTCCAACAAGGTGTTGAATGTGCCTTTTTGAGGAGATTAATTCTGTTCCATAAATTATTCTTCTAGGGAAATAAAAAAATAGTTGTTGGTTCAATTTATGTAACCTAGGGAAGGGAAACAGAGTATACACCTGGGGTTTAACTAATTACAGTTCTTGAAAACATATCCTATCATTTTCCATTCCTTTTTCTTCCTTCTTTTCTTGACTATATGACTTTTCTGCATGTCCTATCATCTTTGTATCTTGCCTTTCATTTTGTCTTGAAAAAAATTTGTTTCCATTGGAAATTAATGGAATGGATTGTACTAATTGGTATCAGTAGCAGAATATTCCACTTTCTACAACAAAAGGGTTTCCTTTTACACAATGAAGGAGGTACTGAGCTCAAGTCTTTCCACATGAGAAATCAGTAATAGTGAGTTACATTCAGAGTGAGAAAAGCACCTAATTCCAGCAATGAACAATACCCAATACTGGCCTTAATTAGCTCATTTACATAAAATAAAAAATAAATAAATAAATAAAAGTAGAGCAGCTTATTTATGGTCCAAAATGCTATCCTACTAGAATTAATCCCCAAAAAGTCTTAGATCTTTGGAAACCTGATTAATTACACCAGCAGTGGGTTTTAACTGATCTGGGTTCACTCAGGAAGCCAATTTAGCTTCCTTAGTAAATGGCTGAACAGACTAAACTCTAGAATTTTATTTTTGCTTGACATTCTCATAAAAGTGAAGCAGTTTGAGTTCCTCTTTACTGAAGCTAAAAGAGGTGGTGATTTATGAATTGAAAGTGACTCAGAGGTGGTGAATTACAATCTTCTAGGGAAGAACAAAATACTCAAAGCAATGGAGCTTAGAAATACAATGACTATATAAACAAAAGCAAAGAGAATACACCTAATCTATGAGTTAAACAGAAGAATGAACCATCATCAAAGCCATATACCATTCAAATGTTAACAGAGATTATGATCTAATTTAATTCACCCAGAGGGGAAAAAATTATGCAGACCAAAAATGTAAATAAAAAATAAAAAAATATTACTAGCTAAGAATATATCTAAGGATGTTATAAATTCAAACCTAATACAAAATACAGGGGAAATGTTGAATAGCTCTGTACAAAGGTAAAGATCTGAAAATGCTACTACAAGATACCGCCCAAGTCAATTAGAACTACAAATCTGAAAATGTTGAAAAGGTGGAGAACATTCTATTTCTTACTTTCAGGCTGTTTAAGAAGGTCTTGGAAATGGGTATGTTGAAGGAGATCTGGAAATGATGAGGTTGAAGAAGCTTTGAACACGAGAAAAATTACAAAAAAAAAAAAAAAAAGTTCAGCACCAACATCTATTTTACTAGTTCAGATGGGAAAAAAATGAATAAGAAACTTCACCAGCACTAGAATGAGTGGACTAAAGAGGGTAAAAGATCAACGTAAATCAACATCAGCATCTATTTCTTGGCTATTGACACAGATTTAGATGCACAAACACTCAGATTGAATGTAGAAGTCACCAACGACTTGAATGGGAAAATAGCTAGAGGCTCGAACGCTCAAACAAACATTCAGATGCTTGGAATCTCAGATCTTAGATGTTGTGAACGATAAAATAGCCATTACTCGACCACATCATTCTGGTGGATGAGGGTAAACTCCTCGCTTATTTCCCTCGATGAAAGAAGGGTGTGAAGTTTTACTTTGAAAAAATCCAAGTAGTTTTTCACCCAGGTTGATGTAAATCTTGACAAGTTTGCAATTTTACATCAATCTTGAGGGTGCTTTTACCAAACACATGCTTTTGTGGACCGGGGTGCAATAATGCACTGAACTGGTATTTACACTCCTTCCAAACGCAGCCTTAATGACCAAACTTGCACATCAATAATGGAACCAGACTTATGGCATGGAGGCAATCCTATCAGTAGAAATTGAAGTGCCATCTTTGTGTGTGATATTAGAGTCAAAGATCCTAGAGACAAATCAGGTCCAAGCACATCATTAGCAGTAGACGTTTTTAGATGAAGCACAGCTGGGAGCTATGGCCTATACTCAAGTCTATCAAAGGCGAACGACATGTGCATTCAACAAGAGGGTATGGCCCCAAAACATGCAGCCGAGTAAATTAGTGCTCAAAAGAACCATTCCGAATCAGCCAGTGACAATGGCAAGTTCACTCCCACCTTTGAAGGCCCTTACATTGCTAAAAAGAGGTTATCTGGAGGAGCACTAATACTCAGCAGAATGGATGATAAAGACCTTCCAGAACTAGTCAACTTAGATCAAGTGAAAAAGTACTATGCTTAAATTGTAATCCATTCCATGTATCAATTTTTTATCAATGAAATATAGGGAGGCCATCTTTGGCCGTTTTCTATTACCTTTTTTGTCCAGTATACAATTATAATAACTCACTAGTTAGATAGTGGAGCCTTATGGTCTTTTCCTTGAACGTTCCAATATTTGGATACTAGCAGTCCTCAAAGGTAATGCAAAATAAATGAAAAAGAGAAGGAGGAATTAAAGAAGCAAGAAAGAAAAAAAAAGAGGAAAAAGAAGAAAAGAAGAAAAGAAGAAAAGAGAAAAAAGAAGATGATGGAGAGAGAGAGAGAGAGAGAGAGAAGGAAACAAAGGGACAAATTAAGAAGGTTTTAAGAATTTCAACTTCCTGATAACCCATGAACCAAGTTGTGTTAGCAACCCACTTACCCTTGAGCTTTAGCCACATTTGTCCTAGTACTAGGATCTCCCTAATCAAAGATAAAAATAGGAACATGGAATCAGATGACAAAGAAAGCGTCTCCCCATCCCCTTGTGGCAATGATGGGAGAAGGAATGAGTGGAGAGAAATAACAAGTAATCGCACAGCTTGAAAGGGCAGAGTGAAAACCCGAAAGGGTGCTCTGAGTAAAAGCATAAGATCATGGCAAGATCAAATTTTGCCGGCCCGGATGAATACCAGTAATGGCTCCGGTGCGCAACAATTAGGCGACACCAAGGCTCAGTGAAAACCTAGATTAGGGCACTAAGGGAAAAAAGGGAAAAGAAAAAAGAAGGAAAAAAAAAAGGAAAGAAAAGAGAAGAAAAAGGGGGATCCAGCTTATCAATAGATTGGGGAACCCTATCATTAGTAGGTTCTCTCCTCTATTTGTATGAGTGCGAAGTCTTCTCCTTCTTTAGTTCTATAAGAGACATTACTTCAGTGTTTGATACACCTCCTAATCCCTAGAGTTACACCGGGACTAAAGTTAGACCAAGGATATGTAAGGGCTCACGATTGGAAAGAGTTAACCTTGACCTCCCCCCTCTTCTAAGGTTATGCACCTGCAACATCCTTCAAAAAAAATATAATAAATAATAATTAATAAAATAAAAAAAATCATCAAAGATCAAAATGATCAAATTCATAAAAAAATTGTTAAATAATCAAATATCAAAATTATCAAATCCATTAAATATCAAATCACAAAAAATCAGATATTAAAATCAAATCATCAAATTCATCAAATATCAAAATTATCAAATCATCAAATAATCAAATATTAAGTATCAAAATCAAATTATCAAATTCATCAAATATCAAAAAAATCAAAATCAGATCATCAAATATCAAATATCAATTCATCAAATTCATCAAATACCAAATAAAAGTCAAATCATTAAATATCAAAGCCATCAAATTCGTCAAATTCATCAAATATCAAATATCAAAAGTCAAAATCAAATCATCAAATATCAAATATCAAAAGTCAAAGTCAAATCATCAATTATCAAAATTATAAAACTCATCAAAGCATCAAATATCAAATATCAAATATCAAAAGTCAAAGTCAAATCATCAAATATCAAAATTATCAAACTCGTCTAAGTTATCAAATAACAAAAAATCAAAATTGAATTATTAAAATATAAAATTCATAAAAAAATCATCAAATCATCAAATATCAAAGTTATCAAGTTCGAAGTTATCAAATCAAATTCGTAAAATATCAAAATTATTAAATTCATAAAAAAACAAACCTTGAAATTATCAAATTAAGGTCACCAAATATCAAAAGCTGAAATTATCAAATTTATCGAATTAAATAAATTAAATCATCAAATATCCAAATCACCAAAAATCAAGATTAAGACTCATTAAATATCTAAATTCATTAGATGACAAAATTCAAAATTATGTTTCCCAAATTCCCAAAGTTACAAGTATTCAAATCGTCAAATTCAAAACTATCAAAGCCAGTCAGTAGAGATAAAAATTATTAACAAAAAAAAAAAAGAAAAAGGAAGAAATAAAAGAATCAATGACTTCTTTAGGGATGACACCACTTTATTGCTTGTGTGATAGTTGTATTTGCCTACTAAGGCCTGGGATGGTACTACGACTTCCTGGTAAGGGTATTGCACTATATCAACTTCGACCTTGATTGAAATTCTAGCAACAAAATTTCCTCCCCTAACCTCTTGTCCCTCACAAAAACCTATAGGTGCTTCTTTTTCTTTGTTGTTTAGAAGCTCGCTACCTCTAACAAAGAGAGGCAACTGCTAGCACTCGATTTTTGCTCGATCCCTTCTTTGATCCATCTCTTATATTTCGGATGTCTAAACAAACCATGCCAATCACTTTAAAACATGCCAAAACCCTAAGAAACCAAATATTAGCCCAAATGCCCATAAATCCATCGTTAAATCTACATGATTATCTTTCGATGGTCTTGATTATGCCACATCACCATACTTGATCCCCGATCAAACTCCATCACATGAAACAAAATCCTTAAATGACCAATCACACAAAAATTCAACCCTAAATTCTTGGATCTAGACAATCATCTATTAGAGATTCCATTTTGACGCATATAGCACTACGACGTTCCTCGAACCTAATCTGCACATACCTAACACGATTAAACCATTCATTGACCAACCCAAGCTTGGCCCAAGCCTAAGCCCAACCCGAGTTCATCAAATTACAGTACGAGCTGGCTTGGGTTGGGAAAATCGGTCTTAATCCGGGCCCGGGCCTTAAGCCCAAATTTTTGGGTTAGGCTTGAGTTAACCATAAACCCGGTCCAACCCGCTTGACTTGCACCCTTAATTATCAGTCAAAAATCTCCAAGCTAGTTTATATATCAAAGCCTTGTTCAGTATTGCAGCTCTTCTAAACCCTAACCCACCTAATTTTTTTGGAGCACATAATTTCTCCCAACTTGCCTATTAACCTCCTTTCTTTGTGAACCCTCATTCCACTAAAAATCCCTTTGAATTCTGTCTATTTCATTTATGGATTTTTTTTTTTGGAAATTGGAGCACACTCATATAATGCACAAGGACTATTTGCAAGATTGATTGCACTAAAGTTTTTTACTAGCATAGGACAAAACCCACGAATTTCAATTTGTTAATTTTGCTATCATTCTATCTAACACATACCGTAAAGATTTTGCTTTTTGTTTCTTCCAAGGTAAGGGAATTCCTAGGTATTTACAATCCTCTGTAAGCTCATATATTTTCATTTGTCTTCTAATCATTTTAGCACCTTTGGGGGAGGGTATTTTACTAAACCAAATCCTAGATTTTTGAAAATTTATTTCTAAACCAAAAATTCTTTGGAAATCTTTCAACACTTCTATAAAATTAGTTGCTCCTCTCTATTTTCCTTACCAAACAACAAAACACCACCCGCAAATACTAGATGGGAAATACTGTGAGCATGTCTATGAATGTTGATCCCTTGATATCTATCTTGATCATTGGCCTTTGCAATCAATCGAGAAAAACCTTCCATTCCCAAAACAAATAAGTAAGGGGATATGGGATCACCCTGCTAAATACCCCTTAAAGAAACCTTTTGGGGAACCATTAACTAGCACAGAAATTCTTAAAGAGGATAAATAAACCCATATTAGCTCACACCACTTTTCTGAGAACCCTAAAGATTTCAAAATACACATTAAATAATCTCATTCAATGGAATCATAGGCTTTAGAAATATCAAGTTTTATTGCCATTAATCCTCTCCCAGTTTTTTTCTTTTTTTTCTTTTTATTTTTCATAAAGTGGATGAGTTCCTAAGCTATAATAATGTTATCATGTATTAACTTGCTTGAAACAAAAGCAGATTGAAAAGGGGAAATACGTTTCCAAAAGTGGTTTAAGTCTGTTTGCGAACAATTTAGTTATAATTTTATAGAACACATTACATAGACTTATTGGCTTGAAATCTTGAACCTTAGAAGGATTATTATGCTTAGGTATCAAAGTAAGAAACATATGATTAATTCTACTAGGGAACATTTTGTTTATAAAGAAATCACAAACAAACTCATACAAATCCTCACCCATCAAACCCCATAATCAATGATACACAAGAGTAGGTATTCCATCTGGCCCAAGAACTTAAAGTCACCTAGTGACATAACAACCCCTCTGACGTCTTCTTTAGAAGGCAAAGCAACTAAGACTTCATTTTTACTTTCAATTATAATAGAATCAAACAATTGCTGAAATCCTTCAAAAACCTCTGATCTTTAAGATTGAAACAAGGACTTGAAATATTGCACAAAATTCCTTGAAATTTCTTCATGACTAGAAACCCATTCTCCTTGTGCATCCCTAATCCAAGAGATTGTGTTCCTATACCTCCTAAATAAGGTTGCTTTGTGGAAAAAAAATAGTATTTGAATCGCCACACTTTAACCACAATTGTTTTGATTTTTGCATCCATAAAGATTCTTGTTGATTCATCCATTTAATCCTCAACTTTTCTACTTGTTCTATCATGGTACATTTTTTCCATTGTATCATGCTCCTCTTTTAATTTTGTCAATTTCTCATTAACCCATTCAGCCTTCTAGTCCACATATAGCTTTATCCAAAAAACTATGTATATATGCATGCATATAATAGGGCAAATTTCTTAAACTACCCCTTCTATTTAGCTAATCGACTAACTATACCTTTACTGTTTAACTATTGTCTTGCACCACCCTTATTGTTTCTAGCAATGGCCTAAAACCTCCCTTAATGTTAATGCGCCATCATAAACCATTCACATGTGACATCACATGACTGTTATTTTTTTTCAAAAATCCCTAACTTACCCTTTTTTGGTTGAAAATGCCCTTTTTGGTTTTCCCTTTCTAGAGCCCATAGTCAGTGAAAAGGAGCATCCCAACTTTGTTCTTCTCCTTCATCTAGTGGTCTTTTCCATTCCATTTTAGGGTTGACATGAGCTCAAAGTAATACTAGATAGTGGTGGTGGTGGTGTTTTAGGTGTGGGGAGATTTTGCTCATGAAATTTCTTCATCTCGAGGAGATTTTGCCTAAGAAGGACCACTGAGAAAAGTTGGTTTTCTGGAGGACCCATTAAACTATTTTGGGTTTTTCTGAGAAGGACCATCGAGAAAAGTTGTGAGGTTGAACCACTTTAATGAAGGAAAGTGGAAAACGTTAGAGGAAAAATGAGATGCCACAAGCATTGTCATTATCGTCGTCATCTTCATCACAAACATCGATTTCAACGTGCTACTCTAGTTTCATTTCAACAACACTGAGATTCTCAAATCTTGCTTCCTCTTCTTCTAGCACTGGCTTGCGGTAGAGGACAGTAGAAATTTAGGGCTTGCTCGTTTCCTCTTAATTCTTATCTCTTAAGAGGAAATCTGAACTTTAAGAGAAAAATGGTTATTTGTTTCCTCTTATCTCTTATCTCTTAAAGTGCAATCATACAACTTTTTGTTTTTCAATGATACATCCAAAAAGAAAAACAAAAACTCTCATATATGGGGTCAAAATGGATATTTGATAATTTTTAGAATTCAAAATTCAGAACATCTTAAGAGGAAAGAAAAGTTCACCAATACTAATATACCTCTTAATGTAATTATTACACTTTCAGATGTCAGACTTTAGAGCAAATGAACAGGCCTTTACAGTTTCTTTTGAAGAGGGAGTACCTCTCGTTCAAGTTGTAGAGGCGAAGGAGATTGGGAGGGAGAAATGATGGGAAATTTTGTGCTCTTGTTCTTCTCCTCTATGTCCCTCATTGTGCTTCTCTCTCTCACTCACTCTCTCTCTCTCTCTCCCCCTCTCTCTTATCTTTGATGACCCTAGTTTTGTTCCATACAAGATCACCCACATTTGCCTCTATGATGTCGACGAAGAAGAAGTAGAATGTTTTTTTTTTTGTTGGAGAATTCGTTAAAACCATCACCATTTCCGGTGATAAGAACATACCCAAATGATTAAATTAGATAATTAGGTAAACTCATTAGAGAAATCAAATGAAGAGGAACTAGGAAACACTTTTGAACGATTACTGCAATCGTTTTGCAAACAAAGTCTTAAAAGTCATACCTTTTTGATTTCCAATTGAAGATCAAAGTTGGAAGATCTCTCGCTATTGAAGGCAGATAATTTAATGCGATAGAACTCGCCGCTTGCTCTTGCATTTTGGCCTGTAGGGCAACAAGATCCGAGGATGATCTTGGGTCGTCGACTCTCTTTCTTTGAGCTCTCACTTGCACCAAGATCTATGTCACCATTGGTGTGCCCAACAATCGGCTTCTCGCCAATGGCTCGCAGTAGGTGGCATTTTACCCCGAAACTCTTATAACCGGCATTGCGGTAGGTGACAAGGTCTTCACCACTATCCCCTCATCGGCTCCTATTCTTCTCCCTGCAATTCACTCACTTTATAGTGCTCTAGTTGGTTCAAATCTGCATACCTAGATAAAAAAATAGCTTCTATTTTGCATCCTGCAATTTCTGTATATGCTAAAGATTTTATTGGTTGGATTTTATTTTGAAGATTTGAGGAATAATAAAGGAAAGTTTCCATTTTTTGTATCAATATTTAACGATGATGTAAATTATTAGAAAACTTAGCTATGCCACAATGTTAGTTTATAAAATTTTAATATTATGTTTAATTTAAAAAATAAAAAAAAATAATCTTTTGAGCCTAGATACTGATAACTGAAAATTTTAAGCCCAACCTGTGTAAGATTAGAATTGGTCAGTCGGAGTTTGGATTTGGTCCGGCCAAGTTGCATACAGTTGTTTAAATAGATGCCACGTGGCCTTGTGAATTCACGCGGCGGGATTCAACTTATTTCTTTTCACCGTGTTTTACTAGTAGGTGTAGGTGTGGACCGTGTGGTGCAGGTGGCCTTCTGGTTCTTGATTTCTCGTTACGTGTAAGCTCTTCCTTCTATGTTGACGCGTTTCATGTCAAACCTAGATTAATGCAAAGATGGCGAAGTAGTCCCTTCCGCTCCGCGAAGATCAATCTATCTTGTGTCTATTGACTCAACAGAAGTCGTCGTTGGTTCAATGCCTGGATTCTCTCTCTTTGCCCACCAACCTCAGGCACGATAACGCTGACCTTCCAATCAGAATTAGGGTTCAGAAATCAGAAGTGGATCGATTCGCAGAGAAAGCTGAAACGAACGAAACCCTAGACGATGGAAGGAGGACAGGCTGGCAGTGGTGGCAGCACCAGTGGAGGTCCGGCGCCGTTCCTTCTGAAAACCTACGACATGGTCGATGACTCTTCCACCGACGAAATCGTCTCCTGGAGTTCCAAAAAGAATAGCTTCGTCGTCTGGAATCCGCCGGAGTTTGCTCGTCTCCTCCTCCCTACTTATTTCAAGCACAACAACTTCTCCAGCTTCATCAGGCAACTCAACACCTATGTAAGCTTTCGAGAAAGTAGTGTAATTCTTTTTGAGCATCTGTCTCTGCTTCCAGTAGCACTTGTTGCTTCTGAGTTGGAGCTGAATATCGTGTTTTGGCTTCAATTGGAATTTTGACTTGGGAGCAATTGAGATTTGAATTGATAGTTGGAACTATTTTAATTGGAATTTTGCCAGTAGTCCATGCCGGATTTGTTCTTTTATTGCAGTAAACCTCTGAGGAATTTTCTTTTCAAGGTTTAATCTCTTGGTTGTTTGAATTAGATCTTGTGGTGTATTAATTGACACTTGTACAGATCAAGTTAAATTTCTGTACACTTCTGTTAGTTTTATGTAACTTGCTTGGTGACTGAATGGGATGTGAATTTGATAGTTAAGTTAGATTTGGGTATTTTTATGAGTATATGCTGGGTTTTGATCTGGCATTTGATCTTGGGAAAGTAAATTCAGAATTGGAATGAATCATTAATGTTGATTTGAGAACATCGTGGTTTTACTTCTTTACAGGGATTTCGAAAGATTGACCCAGAGAGATGGGAGTTTGCCAATGATGATTTTGCAAAGGATCAGAAGCATTTGCTTAAGAACATCCACCGCAGGAAGCCTATACATAGCCATAGTCAGCCTCAGGGCTCTTCAGGAGATTCAGAAAGAGCAGCACTGGAGGAAGAAATTGGTAGGATCTCACAAGAGAAGGATGCTCTTCACAATACCCTCTGCACATTTAAACAGCAGCAGTCAGTGACAAAGGTCCAATTGGAAGATTTAGAGCGCAGGGTACATGAAATGGGCCAGAGACAGCTGAGGATGATGAACTTCTTGGCCAAGGCAGTTCAGAACCCTACTTTTGTAGAGAATCTTATTCAAATGGCTGGATCATGTATGGATATTGAAGCAATTACCAAGAAAAGACGAATACCAATTGCTGATTACTCTCATGAAATTTTAGATGACAGCCTTATGGATGACCATAGCAGTAACTCAAAGTCTGAATTTGGGCATATTTTTCACCAGGATTTCTCCAATAAGCTAAAGCTTGAGCTCTCACCAGCTGTTTCAGGTAGTGATTTGGTTTCCCAAAGTGCACAAAGTTCCAATGAAGATGGGAGGAGTCCACAGAGGAAAACATCTGAATGTGACATGAGGGATGGACGCATCAGAACAGAAGTTCTTTCATTTTCACCGGAAAGATTAGAGCTTTCTGATACTGGAACATCTTTTGCATTGAAAAAGGATGCTCCCATGCTGGGGCAAGTGAGAGAAAATGAAAGCTCAAGGTTTCATTCCGTGCAGCATGGTATAACTTCTACTGAGGAAGGCGAGGGCCATATCTCGTGCCATTTAAATCTAACACTTGCATCTTCTGCACTGCAAGAAAGTGGCAGCAATTATTCTGCTAGAGTTTCTCAGTTGGACCAGGATGCTAATGCTTCCAGTGCACTGAGGTCAATTGTCAATGGTAAAGAAACTGATGCTAAAGTTGTCTCAAAGGACAGAGATTATTCTAATGATGATGTGACTGCTTCTTCACAAGAGGCCCCAGTTAATAGTCAAGGACCTGCAGTTCCCCAGGGTCGGGTCAATGATTTATTCTGGGAACAGTTTTTGACTGAAAGGCCAGGCTCTTCTGACAATGAAGAAGCAAGTTCTTGTTTCAGGGCAAACTCATTTGATGATCAGGAATATAGAAAGCCAGGGTATGCAAAGTCATGGAGAAACAGAAAGGATATGGAGCAGCTCACTCTCTGATAATTCATGTTGTGTAAAAGTTCATTGACAAGATTCATAAAGGACCTCTCTTGGGATTGTGCTACTATGTGTAAGATATCACATCTAGTTATCTATCCAGTATCTACTAATATCTGAAATATTTTCCTGTTCATTATGTTAAATTTGATGTGAGGCCACCTGTCATATTGCACCATATATAAATGCATTAGTTCTTGGCCATTCTTTCATATCAATAAGATTTATGTTTATTTGATCCCCATCATTATGAGAAGAATCCATTAAGTTTTCAGCTGGTGAAGCAATAATACATGGGTCAAAAGGTAATTGTTTTCTTTTGGTATGAACTATAGTTTTCAAATTTCAAATGTTTGGATAATAAAACAAATGGAGCATTCATTTGACATTTTACTTCTGCAATATCTTGGGTCATAGGTCAAAGAACCGATATCACTGCAATGATTGGAGCATACCAGTCAATAAGTCTCATGATGGAGACTGCCTGGATGTAAAATGTCAGATGGCTGAAAGTCATCAGAGCACTTAAAATAATGATTGGAGAAAAGTTCATTTGAAACTCATTTAGAGCACTTAAAACTATGTTTGAATCAGATGGCTGAAAGTCATCAGAATGTTGGTTTTTGTTGCAGGTTTTCTCTTAAGTGGAAACTATACTTGTCAAGGTGACAAGGCGCCCTTGGGTGCTCGCCTCGCCTAATTGCCAAGCAGTTTTGTACAGTGTGTTATAAAAAAATTCATTTTGTGTGTTTATATACTAATTTCTTTTTTATTATTTTCTTATTTGTTAGGGTTTAATCAACACAAACATTGCTATATGCTGTATTGAACCCTCAAAGACTTCAAAACCTGAACCAATAAGTAAGGAGAACTTAAATGTTGTCTAGTCAACACATTTTCTTCTTCCATATCTTCTTCCTTCTTCTTCTTCTTCCACCTTTTCTTTTCTTCTTTTCCTATAACGGAAATATGGTTTCATCCCTTATAATTTTTTAATATTCTTTTCTTTCTTCATTTTCTTGTAATGAATATGTTGGAATATGTTGATTTTCTATATTTCAACATGAAGTTTATAATTTTCTTATGAAAATTATGGATAATTAATAAGGAAATATGGTTATGGAACCTAGGGAACTACCCTAGGGTACATGTTTTTTACTTAAAAAAATCCATCACCTAGGCGGCTAGGTGACAAGGCGCCCCCTGTTGCCTAGCTTTGCCTTGGTGCCCTGAAAACTATGGTGGAAACCATTTAATAGTAGGTGTTTTTTTTTTTTTTTTTCTTTTCTTTTCTTTCTTATCAGTATCCAATGATGGTTTTCTGAATATTGAAAAGGTGGCATGCCATGAGGGTCCCAGACCCCAACTACAGATCTAGTTGTCCAAGATCCAAGATATTTTTGTCAGTAATTGATGGTAACTTTATTGATGTTATGAGAAAGTGTACATGATATGTTATATATACTTTCTATTTCACTTTATTTCAGTCAGAGAGCCAACCCAACGATGCTCTCCCACAGCTCCTATTAGAGCTAAAGTATCTGAAAACCAAAATGACCTTCTGTTTAAATTCGACAGTACCTGCCCTGGACCAATAACTTTCTGTTCACTCCTCTAGTCAAAGATCTGCAAGGAAATTTGCAAGCTGGGAAGTCCAATAAGCTTCTTCTGTAGAGTTGACCAGCTGTCTTGCTTTTCTGATCTGATGTCTAAGGTGCCATGGTCTTTCCATTTTTACTTTCATCCAGCCAATAATTACTTTATTTTTGCCGAGCACCCCCACAAGCCCTAGATAGCGTTAGCTACCCAACACTTATGTATACTTTTTGAAAGGTAAAAATAAAATCCATTAAAAGGAAAAAAGGAACAGAATACAAGCAACAACTGGGTGTTAAGATAACACCCTAACAACAGAACAACAAAGCAGAACAACAATTACAACAGAAGCAATAGAAGGCCCCAACAAGCTTAATATTCCACTTCAAAAGCTTTTCCTTGCCCATCCCCATCCTCATTCCATGCCTCTCCACCTCACCGACAATGGTGTTCTTGAGGTTTTCCTCTCTTGCTTCTTTCAAACGCTTCAAAAGCCTTCTAGAAAACTCCTCTCCACCCAAAAAAAATAGGCCTAAACTCTTTCCAATCCTCACATCCATATCTGCCAAACTCTTAATCTCCATCCTCCTTTCTCCTCCACCCTGGTAGACACAGAGTCAATTAGAATCATCTTATGATCTTGATCAACCTCAGCCTCCTTTTGTTCCGACTACAACCTGGTCACACACCATCCACAGGAACTAAACATGGTTGCAGATCCTCCCCCCTCTATAGTTGAGGCTCTACTCTTCGGTTCTCATCAAGCTTCTTCTTTAGGCCTCTGACCCTAGGACCTATTTACTTATAGACTTTATTAAACTTATTTGTAGGACCAGCATCAATTAAACCATCCTTTAATCTTGAGAAAACCTTTGTGACACGAACAATTTGGAACTTACTTTGATCTCTGGCTTTCTTTTCCACCTTGAAACGGCTTCATCCCCTTCTTTTCTTACCTGTCTCCTTCTTCGACCTAAGTCCACTCCAAGTCTGCCTACTTGGACCTCAATTCTTGAAAAGTTATCGCTAGCGTTAGAAAGGCTGCTCTCTGCAACTTTACCCTCCTACTCTAGGTTGCAGACTTCTATATTCCTGACTTCTCCTTCTTCAACTACCTCTCCTCCTTTCCTCCCCTTAGTGCACTGTTCCTCTTACATCTCCCCTCTCTTCTTCCCCTAACCTTACTTTCTTACCTTCCTTTTCTCCTCCAATTCTTGCCTTACCCTGATCAGAAGAAACCAACCTGACCACTTGTGGCGGAAGTAGAACAGAGGGAATCTCCACCACAAAAGACCCAAAACAGATGGTCGTACCTGAATGCTTCTCAAGATTTTTCCCTTCCTTCTCCAACCTCCCACTTCTCCTTGCCCCTTGATCAGACCTGGTGACATTCACGTTCTTCTTTCTAAGCCTCTTGTACTTAGTAATAACCCAAACCCAATTGTCAGTCTCGCCTCATCAGGTCCTGTAAATACTTCTCTTTTTGCTTTTTTGTTTAGACTTAGCTCCTCTTCCTTTAGTTGCCCTTAGAAAACTGGGCTCAACATCATTCATACCACTCCTTAATCTCGGTCTTGGAAAGTGGTTCCCTTTCTTAGGGCCAATAGCTTCACTCAAAGGTTGTGGGCCAATTAAATCTTCCATTAATCTTTTACTCTTCACATTGCAGCCTTCCAAATCTTTTCCACTGGTTTGTTCCACGTGTTTTGCATGGAAAGATTCATCCCCACCCAAAATTACCTATTTACCCTTACCCAAACCTCCATCCTCCTTCAAACAACCTTTCGACTTCCACTGTTCACCAAGGCAGCGAATCTGAAGCTCCATCCCTTTCTTGGACATCTCTATCTCTCCTTTTCCTTCTCTACCATCAATGTTCACCCTAAAAAAGGTCCAATCCTCTTCCCCCATGTAAATCCACAGATAATATTTCTCCCCTGCAAAAGTCAGGACCAAGGTGCTAGGGATATCAGAGATCGCGTCCGTCTCCACCAAGATTCTTATGGCATCAATCTTCTTTCAACTCTTGTTCTTTCATCAACACTCAAAAATTTGCCACTGGAATCCCCAATCATCATGAAAGTGCAGATGTTCCATGCATGTAGAGGAATACCCAGAACTCCAATCCACATTGCTCTCCTTCTTCTGGTGTCTTGAACAAGTCCTGCCACTGGGAACCACCAGCTTAAATGTAAGTCATAATCCCTGCATTTCTTAGCCTAAGACTCCAACACCCATTCTGCCTCCTTCCTACTTTGAAACAAAAATAAAAACAAACCCCCCATTAAGCCTTCTAACTCCTGACACCCTATCTTTGCCCCATTTGAACTCAGCCCAAGTAGTCACATTCCTTTCCTCCAGATCCAACCCGACAAACCTTCTAACCAGACTTGGTCTTAAGATTTTTATCCTCTCGTTGAGTCTTCCCACTTGATTGACACTGACATGAGTCTCCATTTGTGAGTTGTTTCAACATCAGATGTCCTATTATGAAGAGGATTCCTTTGAAATAAAGATCTTACTACTACTGATAAAAAATCCTTTCCATGATGATCTTGCTAGTGCAGTTGTTACGATCCATTTGTCCCATGTTGGTAATGTGAGGTAACATCGGTAGTATGAGATGCTGTTGTGGGGTATATATGTGCTTGGGTTCCCTCCCTCTAACAGCTTTCTTTTAGGGGTGAGTTCTCCCAAGGCACATAACAGCAGTCCATGTGAATCTCCATGGTATTACAGGTTCATCAGGAAATGGAAAATTGGTTTCGTTAATTTTACCAGGAGCTTTTAATCCTTCGACTTTCCTAGAGGCTGTTGCCAACAAGAAATCTGTGTACCTTAGTGTTGCAGAGGTGGAGGTGCTTTACCATTAACCTCTTCACCAATATTATATATATTATATATATAGAGAGAGAGAGAGATAGAGAGAGAGAGAGAGAGAGGGTTCATTGACCAACCTGAGACCAACACGATGCATCAAATTACAGTGCAGGCTGGGCCCAGGTTGAGAAGATCGGGCTTGACTTTGGGCTTTAGGTCAGGCTCGGGTTGACCATAAATCCGGCCTAACCTGCCCGACTTGCACATAAAATACCTACCCATAAAATTTTAATCCTTGATTCCTCCATTTTCCCATCCATCAAGCCAAGATTCTACATTGAACCCTTTCGTTGACCCAAATCATGGTTTTCAAAACCGGACTGGACTGGATGGTCAGACCGGAAAAATCGGAAACCAGTCAGGTGACCGATCCAGAACCGTTATTTCACCAAAAACCATCAATTTGGTCAGCAATCCGGTGATCCGGGCGGTCAAACCATTCAAACTGTTCAACAGTTTTGGCAATTTTTTTTTATTTTTTTGTCAGAACGGTCTGTCCGTTCGGTTCGATTGGTCTGACCGTTCGATCCAGGAACCAGACCCCTGAATCAATCAGACATTACCATTAGATGCTTTGGAAATTCAGGTAGTTATTACAATCTGATTGTGAACAACCGAGATTGGCTTCTAAGTATCAGCATGGCATGGTGTTAGTTGTATTACTGGAGTCCACTCCCTATGTGCCATTCTGAATCCTTTGCCAATTCGATTATCAGTAATTTGTCCCAATTCTTGATGACATCTCGAAGGAAATGGTTGACTTCCAAAAGTTTGAGTAGAAGGCAAAGAAAAGGTTTGAGCAGCATTGGGTCACATGCAAAAGAGAGTTTTCCATGTTATTTCCAACGAACCTCATCACTTGTGATGAGTTGTATCTGTAATGGATAGAAGCAAGAGAAATAGCATCAGTGCTTCCACCCACTCTTGAGTTACCACACCGGTCCGCCCACCTTTAGGTACATTGTCAAAAGCTACCTTTAAGCGTCCACTCATTGATCCATGAGCATGGTATTGGAATTGCAAAAACGAGAGGCAGATAATGAAAGGATGGAGGAAAGGATTGGAAAACATAATGACAAAATGGGTATCATGGCCAGGTGAGCAATTAAAGCAAGAAAAGCATTAGAAGTGGAAAATGCTAGACTGCAGAGATTACTAAAGGGAAGATGCAGGAAGAATATCTCCAAGAGCGTTTATTGAAGGCACACGATCAGTTAGAAAGAGCCCATAATGACTTGGCTAGCGTTGAAGCTCGGGTAGAGAACCTACAACGCCATCATCTCTAGGTTCGCTAGGAGTTTGCAGAGTATAAGACGAGAATGGATAGTTATGTCGTGTCATCTACCGGTGTTGTATAATAGATGGAGTAGCAGATTGCGTTTTTAGAAGCTACCCTTGAGCAGTAGAGGACCGACATGATCCTCGTTATCTTGTTTATTTTGCCTTGGTTTGAACATGATGTATTAACGATACTTTAGGTCTTTTGGTAACATATGACATTCCTTAGATTTTTCCAAGTGCTTATGGTGAGCATCAACAATCGCCCTACATCAAATAACAAAATAAAAACATTCCGGAACACCAAAAACAACTATTTTTGCTCTGATCCCATTCCCGAACACCAAAAAAATTGTTAGAATACCGACGAAATGTTGCCATTCCAACAATAAAGAATGCTTGAGAATAGAGCTTACTGCCTTCATCACTTTGATGCCAAGAACTCATTGTCATCGTTTCACCAACCGCTGAAAGCTGCGGTGGTAACCGGTTTCAGGTGAGTGGGTTTCTCCTCGGATAGGGAAGGCGAATGGCAATTTTTAGATTTAAGAAAATGAATGTTCTAAGCTCTAGTTGGATGACTTGAACTGAAAGGTTAAAATAAATTAATCATTTCACATCTTAATACCATTTGGCTCAATTTTAATCGAAAGGCGGCAAAACATTTCATCATTTCCATTAAGATTTAGCAATGATGTCAATTATAAAAAAACCAGAGGTACTCTAAGACAATTAAAAATAGGGTAATTCAATTTCCTAAAATTTGGGGGTACTTTAGACTTCTTAATTATTATCTTTTCAATTTTCATATGAAATGGCTGGCTCATGACAGACTCCAGATCTTGTGCCCACAAGAACACTATGCATTAGGAATATCTCTCCGTGCATTATACCATGTAGAAGGATAAGATGTTCTCCATGTAGTTGTGATGTTATATGGGTAGACATGGGCAGAATAATTCTTACGGGCAGGAGATTTGAACTCAAAAAACAAACGAATTTCAATAAACCAAAATAGAAGCTTTTCTAAAGCACAGCTGAGATCCATTACATCATCTGCACTATTATTATTATTGTTATTGCCCTTGAAAATGGACAGTTGGAAATTAATCAAGGTGAACAGAGTAAGGTTGAACGACAGATGAGACCACAACAGCACAACTAGGTACTGTTGTGAATGGATAGGGTTAGATTCAGTACCAACCCCACAAGTATATGCACGGAACCAGTTCAGAACCAAACCTATAGGGTTATAATCCGATTATCAGGTCTGATCCAATAAGACCCGATTATAACTAACAGCTATATTTTTTATCAGTAATTTTACAATAAATCTATTTATTTGTTAATTGACACATTTAGACATTATAGTGTGATAAATTATATGTATATCATGAGAAAAATGAGTTCGGCTTCTATTAGGGCAAGGCGGTGCTCGCACCCTTTGAGCAGTCCCTTATAATCTTGCATTGGGACACATAAAATACGGAGATAGTCCCAACACAAGGCTGTAAAGGCTGTTGACTGAAGTCGGACTCGAGAAAAATGGCTTTTCCTGTGGTGAAAAATAATAATTAAGTGTTAAACTGGGGTATCTTTGTAATGTGCCAATATACACACATAAACGGGTCTTAATCATTTCGGAACAACCAGATTATCAATTGACAACCCTACAACTCGGGCAATGGGAGGGATGGTTGAC